>NW_022985566.1:518190-690849 GCF_010093815.1 Pseudovirgaria hyperparasitica
GCCGGGATTAATACTAATTATAGAGGATCCCTATTATTTAATATAGTATTACTTATCCCTATAGTAGATCGTGTCGACCTTCTCGGTTCTAGTTAGACTATCTTAACTATAGTACTATATAGAGAGTAATTCGAATATAAGAATAGGGTTATTAGATAGTAGTATAGTTAGATAGAATAATAAGGTATATTCTATTATAGAACGAATTACTACCGAACCCTTTCGGTAGGAATCTAAGAGTATATATATAAAGAGACGCCGATCTATCTAGCACGTAACTGTTTACCGCCCTTCATATTACCTCCTAACCCTATTAGCTAAGGTATGTATAGATCGGGTTCTATCTAAGGCTAAGTTCTAACAATTATAAGAGACGTTTAGATAGATGATTTAAGATAGACTTAATAATAAACTTAGTAGGATATCTCCGCGATAAATACTCTATATATAGAGATAGAAAAAGGAAGTATATATAAGGCGACGTACTTAAGATAATAATTAAGAAGTTAAGAATAGAATAGAATATAGTAAATCTACTTATTAAGACTTTCCGACCTAATAGCTTTAATTAATTAATAGCTAAGTAGGTTATCCTTAACTCTTAGTCTCTATAGGTAATTAAAAATAGCTATCTCCGTAATACTATTATAAAGGTAAATCTAGAGATAGAAGTAGTAATATAGCTAAGTATAGATACTCTTAGAAGCTATATTATAAAGATATATATAGAAGTCTCTAAATCTCTCTATAGTATCCTAAACACTACTATCTTAAAGATTTATATCTTATTTAATAGCTAGAGCTCGTGAAACTATCGTCTCTCTCTATAGTTATATACTATATACTTTATTAATAGAGATAGTATCTTTATAGATATTTCCCTTAGTCTACTAGAGATTAGAGATAGTATAATAAATTACTAGCTAGAGCCATAGGAAGATACGTAGACTCTAGTATAAGTAGTATAAGAGATAGTATAATACGTAGAAGAGGGGCCTATAATATAATAGGTAGCCTTAGATAATAATCTAAGGCTAAGGTAGGCATCTATAGGGAGAGCTAATTATAGGTACTTAGAATAGGTATTCTAAGTAGCCTACTAGATAATTAAGAATAGAATATTAGTATTCTAAGTAATATACTAAACGCTTAGAATAAGTATTCTAATTAGCGGACCTTAGTAGAACTATATAGACCCTTTAGACCTAATCTCTAGAGATAGTTCTATAGTAATTAATTTAAACTTATACTAATATAATTACTACTTTACTTATCTACTAGCTAGTTACTATTTATACTCTATTAATACTTACTATAAACCTACTTATACTCCTCTAAGCCTTCTAAGTATCTTTATCTATAGAAAAGCTAGAATACTCTATATAATAGACTACTTTAGGGATAAGCCGTATCCTTAGTAGAAAAGGTTTATTATAGTTTAATTACTCTACTTAGACTCTAAAGTAAGTATTTACGCTATCTATTTAAATATAAAATAGTAAATAATAGATAGTCCTTATCTTCGTAAACTACTCTATAAGTACTAACTATAGAATAAGTCGGATATCTTATTATAGAATTAGAGGAATAAGTTATAGAGCTCTAAAGAGAAAATATTAAACTTAGAAAAGCTAAAGAGAGCTTTAAAAGAAAAATCCTAGAATCTTTTAAAGGTAAGCGAAGTAAACTCTAAGGATTTCTAATATAGATTAGAATATATCTCTAGACCTATTAAATTTAGAACCTAGAAGAATAAGTTATATTTACTATCGGACTACTAAAGGGAGATATACTCGCTTAGTTTAAACCCTACTTAAGGGACTTTATAGAAAATAATCTATAGAATTAATAGAATAATACTACTAAGATCTTTAAACGTTTTAAAGAATTTAAGGAATATATTAAAATAACCTTTAGAGATATAGATAAATAAAGAATAGCTAAGAGATAAATCTAGTAAATAGTCTACATAAAATCTATATCTAACTACGCCTCTAAATTCTAATAAATCTCTAGTTAGCTAGAATAGGATAATAAACCCCTAATCCTCTAGTTCTATACTAGATTATATAACGACGTTAAGAACGAAATCTCTAGAGAGAGAGACTATTCTACTAACCTCTAAGAGTATATTAAGCTTATAGTCTAGATTAATAACTAACTATATAAGAGACGCTATAAGAAAAGAGGGAAAAAGATCTTTTAATCTATACTTAAATAAGATACTCGGAAGGGTTACGTTAATAAAGCCCTAAACTATCTATATAAGGGATTCTATAATAGACCTATACTAATAGAACCTAGTATCTTATAGATAAAATATCTATCTAGTAAAGAAAGGGAGTAACTAAAGAAGGAAGGTAAGTATCTCTACTATAAAGAAAAGGGATACTACGCCCACGAATACCCAAAAAAATAAAAATAAGAAAAACTAGATTAAGGACCTAGTATTAAGATAAGGAAACGTTACTATAGAAAAGAAAGAAGTACCTTACGTAGCCATGTTATAGACTAGTTATACTAATAATCTCTACTTTATATATAAGTTAGAAAAAGATAGTATAGGTTAGTATCTAAAGAAAAGAAACGTTTTAATAGCTAGTAAATAACCCTTATTACTTTATGAAAAAATAGAACTATAGAAATACTTAGATATAATAAGAAGATCTAAACTAACTAAAGAAATAGTATCTAAAGAAGTAATAATTAAAGGAAGTACTACTAAGGAAGATAGTAAGAAAGAAACCCTTACTATAGAAGAACTATATAATAAGTTAATAATAGACTAAGACCCTATTACTTACTATATTATCTACTATTATAGAAAATATATAAGTAAGGATAATAGAGACCTACCTTTAAAAGGGGTAGAGATTTAACCGGAAGATAACTAACTTATCTTACCCTACTATAAGAAATATAATAAGATCTCTTAGATTATCTATCTCTATAATAACTATCTTTACTATCTTTATAAGAAGCGAACCTAGAAATAGTTTCTATAATAGTATTAGAATTAAAAGATTCTAAAAGCCTTTAGAGACGAAGATATATAATAGTATAAAATAATTACTAAGGAAGCTAATAAAAATTACTTTATATTAAAATAGATAGAAAATAAAGATTATCTAGAGAACTAATATAACTAATACCCGGATGTTACGTACCGAACTTATCTAATATCTAAGACTATTATATAGTATAACCTTTAAGTAGACTTAGGCGAAATTAAGAAACGAGTTTAATCTATAATATAACTTATATAGGAAATAGAATAGAAACTTAGTAAGCTATAAAAAAACTAGAAAGGCCGGACGTACTAAGAGAAATAGCCGAGCTAAAAAGAAACTCTCTTATATCTATTAGTAGCTTAGATAATAAAATATAAATATCTCTTAAAATTTAGCTCTATTAAAAATACTCTATTAAAGTACTAATTAATAGTAGAGTATAGTCTAACTTTATCTCTCTAACTATAGTAGATAAACTAAAAATACCCTATAGTAGTAAAGAAGAACTATATAAATTATCTATATTTAAGAGACTTAATATAGAATATACTAATAGAATAGTATACTTAGAAATAGAACCTCTAGATTTAGTCTTAATAGTAGAATACTAATAACTACAACTAGATATAGCAGAGCTAGAATAATATAACTTAATTCTAGGAATACTATAGCTTAAAGAAGTTAACCCTATAATTAACTAGAAAACTAAAGAAATTATACCCTAGAGAATATTAAGACCCTTAGAAACTATTAAAGAAGAAGTAGAGATTAATAAACCTATAAAGGCGCTAACGACTAGAAAGTCTATCTACTATATTTAGAAGCTTAATAATAAGTAAGGTAATATAGAGAGCGGACCCTTATATAAGAAATATATAGTATAATAAGGCACGCCTATAGATAAATAGATTTAAAAAATAAATAACATACTTATACTAAAGAAATACTACTAATATTATATTATCTTTAAAGAAGAACTTAAGACGGGACTACTAAAGTATAGCCTATATAATTATATAATGATACTCTAACTAGAAATAGCATCTATATTTAAAAGTATATATCGACTTACTAAAAAATAACTAGAAATAATATAATAATATATTAAGAAAATAGAAGTAAAAGGATATATCTAACCCTCTAAATTACCTATAGAATATCTAATACTCTTTATACTAAAGAAGAACGGAAGTAAATAACCCTATATAGACTATTAATACTTAAACGATATTACTATTAAAAATAGATACCCTTTACCCCAAATTAATAAATTATAGAACTAACTTATAGAAGCTTAGTACTTTACTATAATAGACTTATAAGAAGCCTATAATCTTATATATATAGTAGAAGAAGATAAATAGAAAATAGCCTTTTAGACTCGATATAGCTACTATAAATACCTAGTAATACTATTTAGGCTAACTAATATACTAGCTATATTTTAAGTACTAATTAACGATATACTAAGAGAATACCTTAACTACTTTATAATAGTCTACCTAGATAATATATTAATTTATTTAAAGAATCTATTAGAGTATAGAGAATACGTATATAAGGTACTTTAGAAATTATAAATAGTAAATCTACTAGTAGAATTAAAGAAGAGTATCTTCTATATATAGAAAGTTATATTTTTAGAATTTAAGATTATATCTAGAGAAATATAAATAGACCTAAAGAAAATTAAAGCTATTAAAAACTAGAAGTAACCTAAGATAGTTAAGGAAATCTAAGGATTTACCGGATTTATAAACTTTTATAGAAAATTTATATATAACTACTCTATAAAAACGGCTCTACTATATAAGCTTATAAAGAAAAATATAATATTTAAATAGAGACTAAAGTAAGAATAAGTATTTTAATAGTTAAAAGAGTCTATTATAACTAAACCTATATTAAAGATATACTAAATAGGAAAACCCTATAAAGTTAAGATAGATATATTAGAATTTACTATCGGAGGGTAGTTAACCTAGATAGATAAATAAGGGAAAAGATACCCTATAGTATTTTACTTCTAAAAATTCTAAGGATTAGAAATAAACTAGCTAATCTATAAAAAAGAACTCTATACTATTATTAAATACCTTAAGGAATAGAGAAGCTACCTCTATAGATTAGACTATATAATAAAGGTATATACTAACTATAAGAATCTAACTACCTTTACTATAATAAAGGAACTCCGAAAGAAATAAATTAGTTAGTATAAGCTTCTTATAGAATTTAATATCTAAATTATATACTATAAAGAATCTAAAAACGGAAGAGCTAACGCCCTTAGCTAATAAGCGGAATACGAGTAAAAAGAACCTACTATAGAATAGACTATATTAGAGATTACTAAAGATAGAAACCTTAGACTAATATAATATATTATAGTAATATAAAAAGAATTTATACTTAAGGACCCTAAGGGAAGAAGTATAATCCCTAGAGATAAGGTCTACTATTTTATTAAAGAATTCTATAAAGATCCGATATACGGATACTAAGGAGAAATAAAAACTTATAAAAGATTTAAGAGATACTATATAACTTATAAGGAAAGATAAGTTATTAAGGAAGTTATATAGGACTATATTCTATATAATAAAAGCTAATCTAATAGATATAAACTATATAGAGAACTCTAACTAATTCCCCTACTATTATATACTTAGAAAATAATCTCTATAGATTTTATAATAGATCTACTACTCTTAAGAGAACTAGTCTTACGAGTATAGTATAATACTATACTAGTAGTAGTTAATAAACTTATAAAGTATATCTACTTTATACCCTATTAAAAGAATATAGATATAGAAGAAATAGCCTATATATTCCTACGAGTAGTAATAGCGAACTATAGATTATCTAATAGTATTATATCTAATAGAGATAAGCTCTTTATATTAAACTTTTAGAAAAGCCTAGTACGATAGCTTAGAACGAGCTACTAACTATTAATAGTCTATTATCTATAGATAGATAGATAAATAGAGATTCTAAATAGAATACTAGAATAATACCTATAATACTATATTAATAAATAATAAGATAATTAGATAGAACTACTACTACTAGCTTAATTTACTTATAATAGTATAATAACCTTAATAACTAAAACCTTACCGTTCTATATAAACTATGGATTTAACCCTATAGCTAGCTATAATTATAAACTAGAATAGTCTATACTAAAAGCGAAGATTAAGGTAGAATAACTATATAAACTATATTTAGAGCTATAAACTAAACTTTCCTTTATAAATAGAAGAATAGTAAAATATATAAACTAAAAGAGAATAAAGAGACTATCCCTAAGGGGGGGAGACCTAGTATTCCTTATATAAAAAAATATTAAGATATAATAACTAAATAATAAACTAGACTTTAAAAAGATCGGACCTTTCTAAATAAAATAAAAAATTTTAGAAGTTAATTATAAACTATCTTTACCTTAGAATATAAGAATATACCTAGTATTTTATATCTTATTACTAGAACTAGTACTATATAATATAAAAGTTAAAACTAATATTAAAGCTATAGACGAAGAATTCAAAGTTAAAAAGATTCTAGAATCTAGAATTAGTAATAAAATATTAGAGTATCTAATTAAGTAGAAGGGCTACGGACACGAATTAAATACTTAGAAACCTAGGGAATATTTAATAAACTACCGGTAACTATTACGGAAGTTCTATTAAATAAACCTAGATTCGCCTAGTTCTCTATACTAAGCTAAGAATTATTAAAACCTAAGGAAGGATTCGGAACCTTCTTAATAGTAACTCTCTATTATTATTTAAATTACTCCTTCTTCTTCTTAAGGTCTATTACTAATAGATTCTAATAAAGTATATTATTTTAATAATATTCTAATAGCTTCTACTATTTCTCTAAATACTCTAGACGCGTAAAGGCGGTCTAAGTATTCTACTAAGCTTTTTACTAAGTAGTAGCTATATATTCTTTCTCTAGCTTAAGATAAGCCTTTTTAGAATAAACCTTCTTATCTAGAAATATTACTTACTAGCCCTAATAAAAAGAAAGAAAACTTATAAGATAATTTAGAGAACTTCTTTTACATCTCCAAGAGGCTAACTTGGTCCATTCGGGGTAATATAGTAAGATATACACCTTAATCGATAGAGTATACCGAGTACACTAACTACTACTACACGCACGTACGTGCAGCGTCGAAACTAAGACGTTATCGCCGTGTAAAGATATATATATATACCCTCTTAAAATCCTTACGGAGATAGAGGCACGGACTACGCTACTAGAACGCTAATACGCTGACCCCCTTTTATTAGTTAAGGGTAGCCCTTAACTAATAAATATGGCGGCCTTAGGCACCGATATACCCCGGTATATACCGGATATACCCCTACCGGTACGATAGAAAAGGCTATATAGCGATATTACTAAGGGTAACTATATACCTATCTAAAATATAGAATACACCTAAAGGCGCACGCCGCTATAGATAGACGGAATAAAGGGGACCCTAAGAGGGGAAACCCTCCTAGATTATATCTACTACTAGGTAGCACGTATAGAGAAGGAAGCCGGAGAGGGCTAGAAGACCCTTCTATATATATTCTAGAATCTTATCTAGAATCTAAAGGGAATTATAGAGGAGGAGAAGAGAATATAACTAGGAGGACCAAAGAGTAGGCTCGACCGAATAGAGGCTAGCCTACGTAGAATCTAGGAGGAACTTACTTAAGGTAAGCGCCCTAGTATATAGGTATAAATAGTAGTAATACTAGAGGCTATACCACGGGCCCCCCGGACCGGTAATATAGTATATAGTATACGCGTCGTAATCTAGGATAAGGATACCCTAGTATAGGTCTAGTAAGTATCCCTAAAGGATATAGTAAGTAAGATTAATAAATAAAAGGGAATATAGTTAAACGTCATCGCTACTAAACTCATGCTAGGAGGAGTAGTACTTACTATAATAACGAATATTACGTAGTAGACTATCTCGCGCGATCCGAACGCGATTAGTAGTATCTTCCTAGGCGCCTCTATTAGGGCGGCCATATACCCGATATAGGTATACTCTATACCCGTAAGCGGATAGGTTATCGGAGAAGAGAATATTACGCGGATAGAATAGTTAAATAAGCGAAAATACCTAGAGATTAAGATCGTAAGAGTATGGTAGAAGAATATATAAGGGATTAAAACTAGATTAAAGGTATACTCTACTATAATAGTAGAGCTTAAGAACCCCGCCCTTACGTATTAAATTATATAAGAGGGATTCCTAGCGGAAGGGGAGCTTCTTATAGCGGAACTATAGGATAGAGTATAGGCGATAATATAGTGCTTTAACTATTAGGGATACGGGTATACGGTATAGCGGTACTCCTAAAAGACTAGGTATAGATAGTATTAATAAGAATATAGTACCTAGGAGTGCCTCTATAGAACACGAGGAGAGGGCTAGAGGGATAGGGACACGGCGAAGTACTCTAACTACGACGGTAAGTACCCGTCGTAGTCGACTACGTGCACGAAACGTAAATAGATTACTAAATATATCTACTTAATCCGGATAAAGGGAGTAAGGTAGCTATAAATAATACGACCTACTACCGTTCCTCTCTTTACTATAATACTACTACTATAGACTACCTCCTTACGAGAAAGCGGTTAGAAATAGTAAACTATCCCAAGAAAGCTAATAATAGAATAGCCCTAAGGAATTACTAAGGCCGCCGCCGTATAAGGATAGTCGCGTCTTAGAGGAACGAATATATAGGTCTATATATTCCCTAGTACCTAATAAGAGACTAAGATATACTTCTAATTATATAGGTAAACGTATAGTATAAACGTAAGAACTAGGCGATACTCCTTAAGGAGACCGGAGCTATAATACTCGCTATATAGGAGCTATATAAATACTACCAGACGAATAAACTAATAACACACCTAGAATATTATATAATACACCCCCTAGGACCGGAGAGGAGAGTCCTCTTCTATGTCCATAAGTCTATTCTACTCTTATTATAGTTATATACTAAACGGGATAACCTCCGGATAATACTACACCTCTAGACGAATATCGGACCCCTCTATATATATAATATATATAATTAGAACCGATTGCTTTAGGCGGATGATATACTTAAGGGCACTACTAAGCTAGAATAATATATCCTCCTAGAAGACTTTAACCTCTATTATAGCTAGTAGGGTAGACTAACCGTTACCCGCAAAGAGCTTCGAGCTAGAGAACTACGTACCTAATACTACGGCTTTCTATACCTTCTTATACTAGTAGAATAGATTACCTAGCGAAAATATAAATAAGATAAGGGCGGATCTACACTCGACCTTACCCTAGCCACTAGACATATTTATAATAGGACTTAATACTACTGCCTAAGCCTTATATAGATAGACTCTAACTATAAATATATGGAGACCGTAATAGATGTATCTACCCCTTAAGACTAATAAGGGCGATAGCTATAGAAGAATACTAACTAGGAAAAGTACCTAAAGGACCTAGAATCGACGATTCTAGACCCGTCTATAGTTGACGTATCTAATAGCCCGGCCATTAACTAGGCCGTGAATATACTCCTATAGGCGTACTAGGGAGTAAGAGATAAACACGTGCCGTACCGAATATATAGACTCCTAGACCCGAAAAGTATACCTTAAGTATAAGAGTATAGGCGAGAAGTCCGGAGATTATATACACGCGTATACTATAACTGTACACCTAAAGCATAGGATAAATAGAGAGAGGCGAGAAGATAACGAGATAAGGTCCTCCGTAACGAGCGACGTAAATAGTAGTATATAGTCACGGACTAATATACACGTAATACTACTAGACTATAGTATATAGTAAAATAGGCCAAAAGCACCGCCTCCCTAACACCTATACCACTTATACCCCCCCTTATATATTAAGAAAAGACGTACTCTATAAGCCTCGAGAAAACAGAGATTCTATAAGAGGTTATATTCCCTCTCCTAGAACCTATAGACCTATTAGATATTAACGGCACGGAATACCCGGAAGCCGTGAGTATCCCTAGGGAAATCACGGATAATAATATACTCGGCGCTATTAAGACACTCCCGAACGATAAAGCGCCCGGACTAGATAGAATTCCGAATCGATACCTTAAGAGGACCATATAGGCGACCTTACCGATTATAGGCTATATATTCCGAGCGTGTGCCCGTATAGGATACTACCTATAGAGCTTCTAAACTATATATATAGTTATACTCCTAAAACCAGGGAAGAGCCTAAACACGCCGAAGGGATAGAGGCCGATCGCCCTTCTCTTCTACCTTGGCAAGGTACTAGAAGCTATGATTACTAAGAAGATAAGTATAGTAGTATAGGTACACGGCCTTCTCCTAGTAAACCAGAAGACGAAGGTAGGAAGCTCCCTAATTATAGCTATTTAATATATCCTCGAGGTTATCTAGACTATATAGAAATAAGGATAAGTTATTACGCTACTCTCCCTAGATATAGTAGAGGCGTTTAATAAGGTAAACCATATAAGACTTATCTATAACCTCCGGATAAGGCGAATACCTAAGTAGATTATATAATTTATATAGTCCTTCCTCGCGTAAAGGACTACTTAAATATATATCCCCGGATACCGAAGCGAATATAAGGAGACAGTATACGGCATCCCATAAGGGAGTACCATCTCCCCAATCCTCTTCCTCTTCTTTATAGTAGACCTCCTTTAGAGAATAGAATATATAGAGGTAGTCGGATACGCGGACGATATATACCTCCTTACGGTCGATAGTAGTACTAGTAGAACATGTATATGACTCGAACGAGACCACGAGAAATACGTCTAGTAGGTAAAGCGCCACGGAGTAAAATTCGCACCTGAAAAATACTAGCTTATATACTTTATCAACCGCTATAGAGAATAGTATAAAGAGTAAAGACGTGGGATAGTAGTCTAATAGTTCATAGAGAGATATAGGAATGTATTTATAGAGTAATCTTACTCTTATACGAGGTTAATTCCTAACGAGTAGAAATCGGTTTATACGGTCTACTTATATAGTAACCTCGCTTAACTTAGCTAACTTAACCTAGCTCTAGCCACTACGTGGCTATATAGATTAGAATAGTCTATATAGGTCTATTATAGTTCCCGTCCTAATAATATCCTTCTTCTTTTTATGCTTCGCCCCGAAGTACTTAAGTATATATAATTCTAAGTCTCTATAATCTATCATGTATCTATATATCCGTAACTAAGTTTCTATAACGTTATAACTATCCTTAATATAGGTAAACTCGAGATTCTAGTTTACTTTTACTAGTTTATATACGCGCTCATCCCTTACTTCGTGGCTACTACCTAGAATATATAATTACTACTTTAGTTGAGTATATATTTAGCTTCGCTCGCCTTTAATTTTATTCTCTAGTATATCTACCTCGCTCTTAAGGTAAGTCGTTAATTTATATACTATCTTCCCTAGTTTAGGTTTAGAAGGGTCTATAGTGGTCTATTCTTATTAGAACCGGTCTAATATAACCTATTCGCGTTATTACGGTCACTAATTTAGCTTCGTTAATCGCCGTTAAGGGTAGATAAATATTCCTTCCTTAGATCTCTAGCTAACGTATATATATAGATGTCTAATACTAGTCCTATCTCTAAGCCTACCTCCTCCTCTTATAAGACTCGCTCTAAAGGTATCGCCTCCTCCCTAGCTACGCCGGCTAAGAAGCCTATCTATCGCGGTAGTATAAAGGCGCGCTCTAAGTCGGAGAAGAGAGTAGCTAGGGCTACTACTACTACTACCTCTACTACTAATATAGCTACTAGTCACTCTAATCTAGGTGATCCTAGTACTAAACTTATGGATAAAGTGGTTATAGGTTCTCCTCTCGCTCTAAAGCGTACGCCGTCTACTCTACCTCCTCTAGAGGATAAAGAAGATCTTGTTATAGACGATAATCGTGAGCCCTCGCGCTCACCCACGCCACTACCTTACCGCTCTTCCTTCCGGTCTAATATAGACCGATTTAGTCGCTCTAGGTCCTTTTAGGACCTTAATATTCGCTCTAAACCCTAGCCTACTAATAATAAGGCCTAGATCACTAAGGATACTAAACGTAGTCGCGGTTTATACTATAGGAAAACGGCGAACTACGGTTCGATATACTATAAGTATATTAAGGGCTATACGGCTAGCTCTAAATATCTCTTTCGCTCTAACTCTAGTATTAGCTACTACTCTACTAACCGCGACGGGTCTATACGCCCTATCTTTACTCTATCTACCCGCTACTACCGCTATACTATAACTAGTAAGACTTATCTATAGGTAAGTATAATAGGCTATCTTAATCTAGTATAATCTAAAGTAGTCCGCGCTAATATATTCTTAGGTTCCTATATATATATAAGATATATATAATAACCTTCGCGTCCGTAAGACCCTCGGGGGTTCTTATAGCTATCTATCTACTATATAGAGGGAGTTTAGGGAGTACTATAAGCTCTTCCTAGAGGTTATTAAAGTATAAGTTATAAGTACGTTAATTATTTTTAATATCTATTAATTTTTCTAGCCGCCGCGAGATCCCTAGCGCCTAGGCTATCTATTCTAGGGAGTCTATTCTAGCTATAGAGGCCGTAGAGAGGATTTACTCTATCCCCCCCCGTCCGTCTTACGCTATTAATAGATCTTATAAGAGGTCTACTATTTCTCCCTCTAAGTCGCCTCGTAAGAGGGTATATATTCCCTTCTAGATTATTCTAGATTATATTAGCTAACTTTAGACCTAGTCACTACGCTCCGGCGCTTAAGGCTCTTCCCTCTAGGCTCTAATGGATTAGATTATTACTCTAGAGGCTAAGGTCGTCGTCCTCCGCCGCTATATCGTACGGTTAGAGAGGACTATACTAGAGGTTAGGATAGATAATAAGATAGAGGAGTAGCTCTATGGTTCTAGCTCTATAGGTTTGGCTCTATATATTAGCTCTATGGTCTAGCTCTATGTATTGGCTCTATGCCTAGCTCTATGTATTCTGGATCTACTATGGGTAGTGCGCGCCGGCTCTATTTACCTAGCTTTTATCCGTTTTAGTCCTTTTTAGACCGTTTAGATACCCGTCGGCTAGTTTCTAGTAATTTAATTCTTAACTTAACGATATTATATGTGCGCTCGCTTAGCTTATAACTATCGGTTTCTATATTCTAATTTTCCTTAAGTTACCTAAGTGTAGGTACCGTATATAAATTAGTTTATCTCTATAAATTCTATTAGAGTACCCGAACTAGTAGCCTAGTAGTTATTAGTTCGGGTACTCTAACCTTTTATATTTTATATTAAGAGTTTAATTCTATAGTAGGGTACCTTTTTTTAGGTTCTTAGTTCTATGTTTTTCTCGTATATAATAGTCTATATTAGTCTATTCTAGACTCTTCTATATTATTCTATTGTGGTATATCGCGTCGCGTTCCTAAAATGGTTATTTACACTTTCTTCGCGTCTAGTAACCGTATAACGCTTGAATTATAGGGCTGCTATATAGAGTTTTCCTAGTGCACGTCTAGATTTCCTAGTTTAGTACTTCGTTCTCTACGGTATCCTTCTTCTTTTTATAACGACCGCGACGTCGCTATACTTATATTAATAATACGCTATTCTATATCTTTTACTTATACGCAGCCATTATAGAACTTAAGATATATACCGCTAGTTCCTAGGTGTCCTTATCCTTAGTATAGTCCTTCTAACGGATTCTATATTTCTAAATACCGTCTTTATCGATCCTATATTCGATAATATAGTCCACTTTAAACACGTCTAGTCTATCTTAGGGTATAATAGAGTATAACTATACGTTCGTATAGCTATACACGTTAGGTCGAAATCTTTTAAGTAGTAAGACGTGGAATATATTATAGATTCTTATATCGCTTCCTAAGTTAAGCTCGTAGACTCTTATACCAATATAACGTTTGATTCGGAAGGGACCAGCCATTTTATAATCGAGCTTTTTATTTACTCGCGACATTTATATATTATAGATATTAAGAAGGACCTCGTCGCCCTCCTCGTACGTCTAATCCTTAGCTAATCTATTATAGTACTTCGTATACGAGTCGTTTACTTATTAGATTATAGTACGATAGTTATATACGGTTTCGAAGATTTTAATTACTAATTCCTAAGCGTGGACGTTCATATCTATTATTTAATTAAATTAGACCGTCTAAGGCTTAAAACCTATCCTTAGACTGCGTCCGAGGTTCGCCTAGAAAGGTATAATATCTATCATACTATAACGACTATTATTATATATGAACTCTACTATACTTAGTAGGGAGGCCTAGTCATCCTACTCGAAATTATAGAATACGCGTAGGTAGGCCTCGAGTGTCTAGTTCTATCGCTCTATCTAGCTATCCGTCTAAGAATAAAATACTATAGATATATCTCTATTTATACTTACTATTTCGTAGAATAACGTCTAGAATTTGGATATAAAGGTACTTCCTCGGTCCGTAACGATCCTTTTTAGTATACTATAGACCTTAATAATCTCGTTCTAGAATACCTACGCTAGTTCTTTAGATATAATCGTCTTCCACACCGGGATATATCTAGATATCTTTATAAGTCTATCTATAATAATAAGAATAGAATTATAACTTATTCTAAGTATCTCGCTTAGAGATAAGTTAACTATAAAGTCTATAGTAACGTCTTTCTATATAAAGAGGGGGGCTAAAAGAGGCTATAAATTCCTATATAGCTTATGCCTAGGGGCCTTCGTTCTTTAATAAATCGGATAAGTAGCTATCTATTCTTTAATGTACTTAGATATATCTTTCTAAAAATAGTACTAACGAATTAAGCTTAGGGTACGTATATACCTAAAGTATCCTACTAGGTTAGCGTTATGGTATTAGCTAACTATATTAAATCGCGTGTTACCCGTTAGTATATAGTACTTTCTATTATAGTAAAGTAAGCCGTCTATAAAGGTCTACTTATAGTCTACTTTAGTCCGTAATAATCTATCTTACTATATTTTATGTAACTTTAAAACTATTAGGTCTATCTTCTATAGATCCATAATTAACTAGGTAAGGTTAATTAGATATTCACGCTAGGTATTATCGCCCTTCCCGATAGCGCTAATAAACGGTCTACTAGGGACTTCGGTACCGCGTCTTTAGTTACCGGCTTCGGTCTTAGAGATTCGATTACTAGCATCGATATTAGTATCTTACTAATCGCCTAATAACTTAAAATCCAACCTCGTCCTTAAGAGTTAGGTCTATAGCTACTCTAGGACCCTATAGCTACTATAATCCTAGGCGCCTTCTTCATAGTTAGGTCTTCTTAATATTCTATTAGCTAGGTTTATACTTCTAGGTTAATAGTAGATTATAAAGTGAAAGTTCGTAAGCTACTTAGCCTATTAGACCTATTAATAGTTTAAAACTATCGTGCTTATAAACCCCTTTAAGTTATAGTAATTAGTTAGTAACTCGACGTTATATATAGTACCTTTAAGATAATATCGCTACTATTTAAACGACTCTACTATTACTAGTAGCTCTTAGTTATAGATAGTATATCTAGTCTTAATATTAACTATTTTACGTAAGAAGAACGTAACTAGATACTATTAGACCTTTTTAGACTTAGTTAGTCTAGACTAGGAGAGAATACCTAAGATTATAAATCCTAACGCGTCGGTTTCGACGTGGATAGGTTTAGTTAGATCGAAGTATACTAGTAATAGGGCAGTTATAAATGCCTCTTTAATTTTCTTAAAGGAGGCCCTTTCGCCTTCCGATAATTCTATAGACTATAATTTAATATTACGCTATTTCTATCTACCGCGGACCGTAATAGACGAATCTATAGTAGTAGTACGCGCGTTAAGTAGTACTACTAGCCGGGAGAAATACTTAACGAATTTTCAGTAGTAATTAGCAAATCCAATAAAGACACGTATATCTTAAACTAATTTTAGTTTAGGCTAGTCTATAATAGTAGCGACCCTATCCCTTTCTATGGTTATACCTTAATTAGTAATAACGAAGCTAAGAAAGTTAATATAGTTCTAGTAGAACTCGTATTTAGATAGCTTAATATATAGCTTATGTTTTTCTAGCCTATCTAGGACTACGCGTACGTGCTAGATATGTTCTTCTTCGTTATTAGAGAAGATAAGGATGTTATCGAGGTATATAATGCACGTCGTGTTAAGTAGGCCTACTAGCGCGTTATTAATATACGCTTAGAAGGTTCCTAGCGCGTTAGTTAGTCTAAAAGGAACCACTATATACTCGAAGTATCCATAACGGGTCCTAAACGCCGTTTTCCACTTATCGCCCTTCTTAATATATAGGCGGTAGTAGACGTCGCGTAGATTAAGCTTAGTAAAGATCTTCGCGCGCCCTAGTCTATTAATAGACTCGGAGATAAGAGATAGTAGGTAACGATTCTTTCGTGTAATATTATTTAGGCTATAGTAGTCGATATATAGATAGAGACTTCTATCCTTCTTCTTTATAAAGAGGATTAGAGCTCCGGCTAGAGATATACTAGGTCTAATCTATTCTCGCGTAAGGTTCTTTTCGATATATTCTCGGAGGACCTATAGCTCAGGTTCTAATAGAGGGTATATAGGTCCATATAGAGGTTATTAACGGTCTTCGAGGTTAATAGTAAGATTAGTAGATTAGTATTAAGGTAATTTGGACGAGTCGATCGCTAACGCGATATATTAGTATATTTTATACTAATATAGTAGGTTTTCGTCTACTTTAATACTAAGCTCTCTATTTTAAGTAAGTAAGAGGATGTAGATAGCGGAGATTACCTTTTCGTAGTCCTTCTAGAATTATTCGTCGTCGACTAGCTATACTAGGTTCTATTATAGTAGGTATATATGCTAGCCAGCTGTTTTCTAGATAAAGTCTAGTTTCGGGTTATATTTTTTAAGCTATAGTATACTAAGGATCATGTCGAAGGGACTATCTACCATAATAAAGGTTAAGTAGTAGGGTTTCCACTTCCCCCCGCTATCCTAGATACTATATTTAATAGTATAGGTACCCTATAATTTAATAGGACTATCGATACTATAGAAGGTAATATCTATTAGTACTTAAATATCGACGTTAAGTTCTCGTGCTCGTTAAGTTAATATAACGTTAGTAGCTAAACCGCTATCGAGCATTATGGTCTAGTATTATCCACGAGAGACCTTAATAGGCCTAGCCTATAGTTTAATATACTAGTTAGCTAGTTATCCCTCTATTTTAGTTACGCCTATAAGTCGCGAGGGTTCCTTATAGATAGTTAGTTTTTTATATTATATACCGGGTAGTTAGGCGCGATATATTCTAGCTACTAGCACTTATAGTATATAACTAACTTAGTATCTATATTAGTATTTAGTAGTTTCCCTAAGCGGCACTCGGGTACTATATAGCCTATCCTACTATAGGTATAGTAGGTAACTTTAGGTCGTTTATATAAGTCGTTTCTCGCGTCTTAATATATCGACTAGTAGAAAGATCCGTAGTACGGGCCTTATCTTCTCGAGTTCGTAGAGTAGTAGCGCCCACGAGGTATTCCGCGCGATCTATTACTAAACCGGTCCTCTTTAGATAATTTTACATTAGATTAGATTAATAGAGATAGTCGTGCGTCTATACGACGTTAGTTATTTATTATATACTAATGTTATTCTATAAGATTCGCGAGTACCTAAAGGTTAGTAGAGATAGACGTTATAAGGTCGATGCGTTCCTTTATACTCGGGTTAAGGGACCTTTTAAAGTCATCGCATTATCGAACTATATAATCTTCCTTAGCTTCTCTCTAAAGAGGTCGGAGGTATTTAAGAAGTTATAACGGGGATTATCTCTCTCGCTATTAAGTCTTAAAGATATAGCTCTAAGCCTATTCGCGTCGCTCGGCTCTATTACCGAAGTATTAAAGAAGGAATTCGGTAAACGTGTCCTAGTTATACGCATCCTTAGAGTATTTAATTTAATATACTATCTAACGTTTAGATGGCGTTAGGTCTAGATAGTTCTATATAAACCTAATCTTATTACTATCGTTCGGGAATAGGTAGAAGAATCGGCTATACTAGTAAGTCTATTTATAAAAGCTCCTCCTAGTTTTACTATTAAAGTAAGGTAGTTTCTTAGGCTAAGGTAACTAGGATAGTAATAGACTTAGTTAGACTATTTCGGCTTAAGTTAGTCTATATTAGTATAGATTAGTTACTACTAGCACTAAAGCGCGTAGTACGGCTTCAAGTCTAGCAGTTCATCCTCACGCTTTATCAAGTTCACAAAGTTACTACTCGAGCTAAGCCTAACGCTACCTCTCCGCGTATAGCTTAGTATATATATTATTATAAGGCGTGGTTAACGTTAGTCGGTTCTAATAAATTAATTCGTTAACGTTAATAGGGTCTAGTCTTATAGTAAGGATAGGTCTAGTATAGTATAAACTAGACCGCGATGGAGTATAATAGACTCCTTCCTTATTATCTAGGTAATCTTCCACGGTTATACGGAATACTATACTAGTTATTAGTACGATAGCCTATAGAGTATACTTATTAGTAGAGGTAGTTATAGGGAGACTATTCTCTTTATTTAGATTTAGAGAGAGTCTCTCGTATAAGGTAGTACTACGGGTATTATAGCGCGTAGTAGGAGCTATCTCTATAAGCTACTATTATACTATATAGAGAGAAATTAAAATATAAAGAGTAAAGACGTAGGATAGTAGTCTAATAGTTTATAGAGAGATATAGGAATATATTTATAGAGTAATCTTACTCTTATATAAGGTTAATTCCTAACGAGTAGGAATCGGTTTATACGGTCTACTTATATAGTAACCTCGCTTAACTTAGCTAACTTAACCTAGCTCTAGCCACTACGTGGCTACATGGATTAGAATAGTCTATATAGGTCCGTTATAGTTCCCGTCCTAATAGATAGGCTACTAGGGAGGGGGCACGTCGCCTCTAAATCGACGCCTTTATAGAACCACTAGTATAGAGCATACAAGTACTCGGCGTCATGATTAATAATAAGCTAAAATAGGGACCATAGGTGGTACACGCCGTCTCTAGAGCTCTCTAGATAGAAACCACTATACGCCGGATTATAGTATCTACGTAGAGAATAGCCCGGGATAAGGCGAGATAGCTATACGTCTCCCTAGCACGCCTAGCCTTTATATATAGATACGAGTACTAGTACACGGCCCTTATATAAGCTCGGCAGGTAAAGCTTAAGTCTATATAAAACCGTATACTCCGCCTTATCTCTAGCGTATATAAAGCTACTAACACGACGCTCCTCTAACGCGAGATAAATATAACAAGTATATAGGACTTCTACTAGATATAGAGACTTATATACTTTACTAAATAATAAGTATAAGAACGTAGAGAAGATAGGGTATATACCTTCACTATACTACGTACACGTATCCGCGCGTATTACTAGGCCCTCCCTACTATAGAATAAACTCGAGTATAATATAAATACTATATAGAGGCGGACTCGAGCTAGACCGCGTAGAAGGTTCAAAATAACCTAGATACCGTCCTAAGCTAATAGAGCCCTAAGGAGCTTAGCCGCGTTATACAGTCATAGATCTAGAATAAATAGAGAGAGATACTTAAAGCCTAGTGGGCCTCCTAATAGGATAGGTATCTAGAATAGATCCGAGGGCCTTAGAAGGAACTAAGTAAATAGATATATAAAGGGCTAACGAAGGCCTAAGTATCTATACTCCTCTAAGCCCGAATAGGCGCTATAGATCTCCTATATTACCTCTACTAGAGAGGCGTCCTAGATATATCTCCCTAGTGCGAGGACTATAGCCGGAGAGATATAATACGCCACTACCTCGCGACGTGCTCTAGCCTCTATACTCTAAGATAAGCCCTCGTCCGTATAATAAGGACCTCTAATATTATATAATAGCTTAATAAGTACCCTAAGGACGTCGCCCGATAGATACTTATATACCTTCCTCTCCTCTAGTTCTAGTAGACCCGCGTATATATACCGGAAGAAGCCTAATATATACCGGAAGAACCCCGGTATACGTCGGAAGAACCCTAGGAGAACCGCGATTATTAGTTAAGGGCAGCCCTTAACTAATAATCTCCGTACCTACACGTGCTGGCTAAGGGTAAACCATTATAATATAGGCTATAGGCCTATAGGTAGCCCCTAGGGCTATATATATATAAAGAACGAGAGGATAGATAGAGCGTAGTTATGGATATAAGGGAGTTTTTCCTATTCATAGGTTTCTTCTTATATAGTAGCTTAGACTAGAGGAGGCATGCGCCTATAGAGTGGTACTCTACCTAGTTTACTAATATTATTATTATTATTATAAGATAATTTACTTAAAGTCTTAATCCTATACTTACTTACTAAATAACCTTAATAAATATACTCTAAATACTTATCGGACTTTATAAATACCGCCCTATAGATTAAGCTATACTTCTTATAAAATAAGTAAGGGAAAGGTATCTTATTACTCTTATAATTAATTAAGATAGATAAAGTAACTCTCTATTTCGCTAGATTAGACTTAGAAGACTTAACTAATTTTATAACCCTAGATATAATAAAAGAAAAGAAAGAAGGGCTCCTTACTAAAGGAAGTTAGAATAACTCTCCGCTTATAAGTAGCTATAGAAGTACTTTAGGATAAAGTACCTTAGGAGAGATATTATATAATAAATTACTAGCTAGAGCTATAGAAAGATACGTAGACTCTAGTACGAGTAGTATAAGAGATAGTATAATATATAAAAGAGAGGCCTATAATATAATAGATAGCCTTAGATAATAATCTAAGGCTAAGGTAGATACCTATAGGGAGAGCTAATTATAGATACTTAGAATAGATATTCTAAGTAGCCTACTAGATAATTAAGAATAGAATATTAGTATTCTAAGTAATATACTAAATACTTAGAATAAGTATTCTAATTAGCGGACCTTAGTAGAACTATATAGACCCTTTAGACCTAATCTCTAGAGATAGTTCTATAGTAATTAATTTAAACTTATACTATTATAATTACTACTTTACTTACCTACTAGCTAGTTACTATTTATACCCTATTAATACTTACTATAAACCTACTTATACTCCTCTAAGCCTTCTAAGTATCTTTATCTATAGGAAAGCTAGAATACTCTATATAATAGACTACTTTAGGGATAAGCCGTATCCTTAGTAGAAAAGGTTTATTATAGGTAGCTATACCGGTAAAAACTTTAAGAATCTAATAATAGCTATACTTAAGAGATAGAGGATCGAAGATAGAGTTAGCTACTTCATCCTTAATAGAGTAAGTAATAATACTATAGCGGTGGAACTCCTTATAAAGGAACTTCCTAGTATAGGTAAATATTCACGTCTTTATTACTTTCTATACTACCTTAATCTTATCGCCTAGGCGCTTCTTTTTAGTAAGGATAAGAATATATTTAATAAGTTATCTAAGGATCTTATCGCCAAGCTTACCTTCCTTTAAGAATAGCGGAAAAAAGGTCTAATTATAGTACTCTAGTCTATTATCTACTTTATCTATTACTCTACTAAGAGACGCTAGAGGTTCGAGGCTATATAGAAGAAGATTTATAATAAGAACACGCTTATAAAGGATATAAAGTTTATCCTAGTTTAACTAAAGAAGCTAGTTAAGACGCGCTAGAATAGCTATTACGACTTCATGGAGCGTAGCCTTATATTATAAGCTATAATTAATAAGTTTATTAAGGAAATTCTCTTCTAAAGTTAGCGACGTAGTAATCTATAGTAGTCTAACCGAGATCTCTTTATAGATACTAAAGATAAAGACTCTAATAATAAAGTAGTTAACTTAGCGAATAGAATCCTATTATTTATTATAGAAGGTAGACTTAATAACTATAACTAGAGTATTATTTATATATACGTTAATACTCTCTTATCTATTAAGAAAGTACTTCTATAAACTAAAGAAAGAGGCTATAAGGCTAATTATAGAGTAATCTAGTAAATTCTTCTATTAATATGCTTCCTAGAATTATACTTTAATAACCTTAGGTTTTCTAAATCTACTTCTATTATATCTATCGGTAAAGTATAGCCTAATCTACCGCTTAAAGACTATTTATAGATTATAATTAATAACATAAGAAGTAAGCTAGTAAAGTACTATAACCTAGTAAAGGAAAACGTTATATATTATACTACTATATATCTTTATTCTATATAGAAATACTTCTTTAAGTAAGATAATAAGGATCTAATAGACTTATATCTATAGGTATTACGAGATAGCCTAAAATTAGACTTTCTTATACTCTATTACTTATACTAATCTCTATTACCCTTCTCGCTACTATCTCTACCTCTTCTAGTTATATAATCTCTACCTTAGCTATTATAAGTAGAGTAATACTTAGATAAAATAAAGATAAAGGGCCCTAAAAGGTAAGAGGAGAATAAGCTAAGTATCTATCGTCGCCTTAATAGTAAGTCTAATCTTATAGATAGTCTAATCTAGTAGTAGCTAGATAGAAAGAATAAGTTTCTTTACCTTTATAAACTTATAATTAACGTACTCTCTATACTAGCTTTAAGCTATAATAATAAATATATATTTAGTAAGATAGAAGATATAATTATACTATAACAAAGTAAGATAAGCCTACTATTAATTAGCTATCTATAAGATTTAAAGAGTTAGTAGTATTATAGCCTTATCTATAACTAGTAGCTTACGTAAAAGTATACTAGTTAGTTTCTTATTAAATTTAGATGATTTAGTACTTAAATCTACCTAGGTATATACTAAGGCGTACGAAAATCGACTATATAGTCTTAAATATATGATATTTTAACTATGTTTACGAGATTCTTCGACTACCTACTAAACTTTAGTTTAACTTAGTTAACTTTAATTCTACTACTAGAACTAATAGTTTAGTTTAAATATATAGTAGGGTAAACTAAAGTACTTTAGTTTAACTTTAAATATAGGCATAGAATTGAACTGATTGTTTGATAGGAAGTCTGCTCACACCTCAACCTCACCCCCTGACCATGCAAACACCACAACATCACACGCCTAAAAGCGCACTTAAAGTCAATTGTATTAATTATATCAAGTATCACCATCACTATCGCCCTCTCTGCATCACTGTCATCGATACATACCCATCGTTTCTCAATCCCAAGTTACGACCCCAGCCCCTTTCTCGTATTCAAATACGAAAAATCCACACGGCCCCTTGAACTTCCACCATCCGTGGCCCCGGCTCTTCCACTATATCCCTATCCCTATACACAATGAGAAACTCTACAATCAACCCCAAAACGGTGTATATCCATCAATCCATCTCTGTCCAGCGTCGTCGTAGTATCACAATATTCTATAGCACATTGCCTATCTCTGCTGTATAGATATGTTACGTGTATACACTCACATACACGATCACGCCTACAAGTATACAACTGCGGATAACGCCATACATGTACAGATAATGGAAGATATAAGCAGATCATAGATCGCAAAATAGTGCATAATGACATTGCTAGACAAGAGGTCGAGAAAGAGGTCGAGAAGGATTGTCTTCTTTAGGTTGATCTATTGATTATGAGAAGGAATGAGGAGAAAATAGAAGAATTGGTATTTTCAAGGTAGGGGCTACATACAGGAGTCCAGAGGTATACTACATCGTCGCCGCCATTGACGAGTAGCCAGGAACTAGAGATCTCAGAGGCCTCATGACGTATCGAAGAGCGCGTATGTGGGTAGCAATATAGACATGCGCTGACGAGCGAACGACGTACCTCACCAGGACATGAAGACGAGCGCTACTCCGAAGCATATCTCGCTCTCGGGACTCGTACTCTTACCGGAGCGTATCCACTGCCTGGCGAAAACAATACAATACGACACAATCCATCAAACACCTCCCAGCGCTGCACACCAGCACAAGTACCAAGTTCTACTCGCACCATCATCCAGCCACTCATCTTTAAACGCATCATCTGCAAAGAACCTGTACGCTCTCTGTGGGTCAAACAGTGCGACGTTAGCCATGATGATACCGAGCCAGCCACCGCCCACGTCCTGCAGCCTGCCCTCGAAGACGGCTTCGAATTCCTCCTTGGCAAATTCCGAGCGACGTGTGAATGCGGTTGCGGGACAAAGGGGTAACATGTGGATGCCGTGGATGTATTCCGGTCTGAGACCGAAATATGTGGCGCAATCTGCTTTGTTCTCGAACATTATACCCACGACCTTGTTTGGGATGAAAGAGGGCGGGTGGATCGTATTGTTCGAGCGCATGAGGTAGTAGCTGTCCAGTGTGCGTGACAGGATTGAGAGCATGAGGTTGCCGCGCGATTCCATGGCCCTGTCGCCGATAACGTGACCCCACATCTTCAGGGCATATGCTGCGAACACGTCTTCGGACGACGACTCTTGGTCCTTGCCGTCGGCGCTCTCGAAGAGTCCCTTTGCCCATGAATGACCACAGAACCAGTCGAAGGAGCGGTAGAACGGTAGTACGCTGTCAGTACTGGAGTTTGCAAAGTCTTTGACGAGCATTTGCACCCAGGCTTTGTTCGTGCCTTGATGCAGCCAGTCGGGATCAAGATAGCCAATCACTGCTGCTGCGTATACGAAGTAGCCATAGTGAAAATGATGGTCGTTATAGTACGTATTGCCGAAGTCGAGATTCTTGTCCTCGTAACCTCCGCTGGAGACAATGCCCTTCCATGCAAGGTCGTAAACCAAAGGGAGAGGCTGCTTGTTCTGCACAAAAGTATTGAAAGCTGCCTTGAGCTTGGCCAGCCCAGCACGTGCGGCGTCTGGGTTCTGCGCTATGTCGTTTGTCACGTATGCAATAGTTGCGAACTTGGCAAGCGCTTTGCCGCTGAAATACATGGAGTTGAGGTTTGATTGCCGATCCATATCCTGCGATAGCTCAGATTGACCGTACCTACTCAATTGTGCGGTGAGATGAGGTGCGAAAGAACGAACATCTCTCTTCACGGGGCCCCACGGTCCAAAGCCCATGTCTGTGGGTAGGTTGCTTTCTACCATGGTAAATGTAAGCCTGTCCGCTTGAAATGCTGTCGCAACGCCTTTGGTGGTAGTTTGCAACTGTATGTGAGTTTTCGCTTGTAACGTCGCCACATCCATTGACTCGACATGGTGAGGCAGAGCATACATGAGCAACGGCTTGCCTTGAATGCCATGCTTTGTCCAAGAGAATGTATAACTCCCTACGTTCTCGCTCACAGAACCTGAGATGTCAGCAGATTGCGGGTATGCTCCCGCAGACCTATCAAACACCGCGAGGGCCTCAGGAGATTGACTGCCTCCGGAGATCTTGGCCACTTGTATGAGGCCCGAGAAGTGCTCATTGCCAGCAACTGTACTGTTGTCCCTTAATCTCAAGCTGAACGGATCGTATGGCTGGTTCGAAGGTGTCATATACAGTGCCCACATATTGCCGTCTTCCAAGACAGTGATAAACCTGTAGGTCGCACCGTAATCCTTACACGAAGCAGAGTCAACAAGAGCCGGACCGGTAAAAGATCGAAAGAAGACACCAGACTGGATCAAAGGAGTAGCATTGATGTATTTTCCAGTCACGAATCCCATACCCTGGGTCAATGGAAATTGTAGTCTCGTCCAATAGCACTCACTGGACCCTTGGAGATTGACGTTCACAGAAAAGGCCCGGTGAGAGTCAGTTGTAAGCCTTGTTTCTGGACCCAATTCCGCCGCAGAGAGGGTAATCGACTGGATGAATGTAGGGTTGAGGAAATAGCGAGACGGAGAATTCTGCGAGGATCGATCTGATACAGGTTGTACTACGAGCTGATTGCGCTCAATATGAGAAATTGATAAGCCCCAACTCTTCGCATTGCCGTTGCCTTTGCTCCACCAAATGGAGTATGGATGTGTCCAAACAGTATGCTGTTGCTCTTCTAGGAAAAGGTTGGCGTAGAACTTGTTCGTCTGAATGGGCTCCGAGGAATCTCTAATGACCCCTTTGCGCGGAACGGGATGGTACTCCTCGCGAGGAATGTTTCTAGGAGGCGCATTGTTGTCGATGGGCACAAAAATATTGCGCGCCCCCGCATTCTCTGCCATACTAATACTCATGTCGAGGGATGCCTGCTTCGACGGTAGGATATGGAGCATACTCGAAAGAATAGATGATCAAGGTGAGGTGATGGAGGTTGACGGACAACGTGAGAATCCACGATTCATGTGGACCTGAGAAAAAGCTTAGGTAGCTTTCGCCTGGTAAGGTAATACTGATGTGGCCGCACTTGCCCAAAGCTGGCAGATCTTGTCATACGATCGAATGAAGCGATTCGTTTGAGCAGACACAGGACACTACCAATCAGAGAGGGCATGGGTTGACTGGGAGATGATTTTGATATACTCTATTAACTCTCCATCATGTTCAGCTAAACCATAGGTCGCTCTGGCGGCAAAATAATTCCCTGCTTCATGAGCAACCTAGGCTTCGTACCATCCGCGAAAGTCTGCACTGTATTCCACTCAACGCCTTTCGGCATCCTGAGCGAGCGTTCGTACTGTGCTCTATTTTCGAATTCATGCGGTAGCTGGGTCGCCAGGTATCTTGAATTCTTTCTGACACGCTTCTCGTTGATGATAACCCTTTCAAG
The DNA here is from genome assembly GCF_010093815.1 of Pseudovirgaria hyperparasitica. Taxonomy (NCBI): domain Eukaryota; kingdom Fungi; phylum Ascomycota; class Dothideomycetes; order Acrospermales; family Acrospermaceae; genus Pseudovirgaria; species Pseudovirgaria hyperparasitica. The sequence continues at coordinate 544,987 of NW_022985566.1, forward strand.
CTTTGCGTCTTTTCGATCGCTCGGCTTAACTCCTTCTTGCTTACGCATAACCTTGCCTTTGTTTCTCGCCTGCTCACGCTTCGTAAGGCCACTGCCGACCCATGTTCCCCAACCGGGAATAGTGTCGTCCACGACCTTTTCGTCTTCCTCTTCGACGAGTGCATTTTTCTCGGCCTCGAAATCGGCTACAGCATCATCACCTGCAAACCCACGCTTCATGATGTCGCGGTGCCGTATCACCAGGGAGTCCACTGAGTCAGCATCGCTGTCATCGTCTTGCTCGTCATTACCGTATGACACCGTTTGCCAGCCATCAGCATCTGGAGCGGAAACAACCTCTACTCCAGTCGTCTTTGGCTTCTGCTTCTGCTTCGACGGCTTCTTCGGCTTGAGGATAGTAGTTGTCTGTAATTCAGGCAGTGCTTGTTGTCCGTCGGATTTCTTAGTCATCTTGGGTCCTGTAAGCCAGGGGTTCTCTACGGGCTGAGCAGTTTGATCAAGACTCGTTATTTCGTTTGTCCTTGTTCTGTTGGATTTCGATTTTACTGACTGATTTTTCGTGCTGCGCGTTTTCGGGGTTTGCTTGTTGTCCAGGATAATCTTGACTTCTTTGTCGTCTACAGGTTCGTCGTCGGAGCTGTCGTGTTCTTCGAAAGCATTTCGAGCTTCCTTGGACGCCTTCTCCAAAGGTAGTTCTACAGGACCGTACTTCCGACGCCCAGCATTCGCGATGCGCTCCTCGGCCTCATCACTATCCGTCTCCTCGCCGTCTAAATCCTTCCGCATCTGCTTTATATCTTCATCATTCTGTGCTTGACGAGCCGCCTCCGCCTTCTTCATAAAAGCCATGTTGGCAAGCTTCGAACCGGGACCATCTGGAACATCTTGAGCAGATACGCGCTGCAGCTGGCGCCCAATCTTACGGGCCTGGCGCTCTTCTTCGTCTTCGACTTCGCTCTCATCATCGCCGCTACTGACATCGGAATCGGCTTCGTTTTCATTCCGTACGTCTTTGCCTGACATGCGCTTGCGCAGCTCCTCATTCCGACGGGCCATCTCAGTCACTCCATCCCTAGCATCATCGTCCCAAGCTGCTTTACCGCTCTTTTTCACACCTTTAGCCCATTTGCTCTCGCGATGCTTGGCGCCCATGCGCTCTTCTGCACGGCGGCGGTCATTTAATTCGCGCTCCTCCTCTTCCAAGTCGACTCTCTCGGCCTCAAGCATAGCACGCTCCTTCTGTTCCAGTCTCTCACGCTCTTTTCGGTGCACTCGACGATAGGACTTGCTTTTGATCTTCTTGATACGTTTCGCACGAACTTCTTCGCGGAAGAGCAGTTCTCGAGCTTTGCGTAATTCGGCGCGTCGGGCCTCGACTTCTTCCTGTGGCAGCTTTTTCGTTTCCAGTTCTTCGAATTGGCGAATCTTGTCTTCATCCGTCTGACCATTCTGTTTCATCAGGCCGCTCTGGAGTAAGATATTTTGAATGTTACTTTCCAGATCATTCTGTGGTTTGGTCGTGGGGAGGAATCGCCGACTACCCTCGAGCTCAGTTTCATCACCATGCTTGAGTGGAAAGGAGAGATGCTCCGCTTGACGATTTCGTTGCACTGTATCGGTCCATCGTTCAAGTGTCTCTTTGGTCTTTTTGTTGGCTGCAATGCGGTCTAATTTGTCCTGCTGTCGTTTGGGTAGTGGGACTTCGACTTTGGCGGGTATACCGTTTCGCTTCGAAGCCTTCACATCATCTCGCAAGATTTTTGCAGCTTGTCTCAACTTGGAGCCTGCCGTCGCGGGAATCAGATCCGCCAGGTCGATCTTCCCTGAACCAATCGTTGCTGAGTCTGATGGCGCTGATGCTTCGAGGGCATCATAGCCTTTTCTTTTCCGTTCCGCTGCTTCCTCGGCTGGTGTCATCGAGGAGATGAGATCTTGAAGTCTACGGAGCTGTTGAGGATCTTCTGTTTCGCCTTCTGCGTCTGATAACGATATGTCGGAAGGCCCGTCATCCTCCTGGTCGGATTCATTCGAAAACCCATCAAAGGCCTCCTCAGTATGACGCTTCTTCCCTCTGACGGCAGGCTTCTCATCTCCGCTATCCTCGTAGTTGTCTAGCATAGTGGCAAGATCAACAGCATCCTCGCCAAGACTATCATCACTATCCTCTTCCATCTCGTCCTCTTCATCCAAAGTCAGTTCCTGGTCGTTTTTGGTTTTCCTTTGCCGCATCTTTTTAGCTTGTGTGCTACTACTACCACGAAATGCGTATCCCTCAAATCTCTCTTCGTCGCTTTCGCCAAAAGCTTCGTCACTATCAATGTCACTATCATCTTCATCATCCACGTTGCCCATCTGCCATGTGTTGCCATCGCTGTCGCTTCCCTCGTCAAGGTCAGAATCCCCGCCTTTTCTGGCCGATTTACGATGACGTGAACGATCCTCCTCATCTTCGCCGTCCTCATGTTGTTCCTCGTCCGAGTCTGGTCTTGCCCGTTTGCGATCGGGCAGCGCTTCATCTAGGTCACCTAAGCGATGCTTGCGGACCTTCGACCGTTCAGGATTCTCGGCCTCGGCGATGGAGTACGCATTGAGGCTGCGCTTCTGAGACTTTCCAGATTTTTGTCGCGGTTTCTTGGTCTTCGACGACGAGGCCGAGACAACCGAGCTGCGTGCTATACGGGGTGCCATGTCGCAGATTTATGTGATGGGAAGTGCTTTTGGTGACTTCAGTAGGTTTCGCACATATCCATGCTTAGAAATTTAGACTGAAATCTTGGCGTCGTCTAAAATTCCTTTGTGACGCCGAGGTTCTTCCGCGGAGGGCGCCGCAAAACGCGGAGGTCTCGTAGGAAGTTGATACAGAGCTCGAGCATCGCCGACGAGTTTACCTCACGCATCAATCAATCACTTCTCCGATCTCCATCCTCACCCGTCCGTCGACCGCGACCGATCTCCATTTCCTCCCATACCACCACCATGTTCAAAGCCACGCCTACGCTGCAGATGTTCAAGCCTACAGCCAGTCTCCTCACAGCCTTCAAATCAACGCCAACACTGCAGGCCAAAGCGTACGAAATCAACACAGGCTCCTGGCGCAAATTCATCCCCCTGACGCCGAAAAAGGGTAACAAGTACTTCTACAAGGGCAACAAGGTCGGCTCGCATGGATCGTTTCAGAAGGGACACAATGTCCTGCAAAAGCGCAGGGTATATCGAGTTGATTATAGCAAGGTGCGCACGTATGTGGTGCCGGATCTGAACGGGTGCAGGGTGAGTCGGATACTCTTTCTTATCCACAAGAGAGAAATGCAGGAAGGGAAAAGGAAATATGGTCGGAGTTGGGTGCCGTGTGAATGAATGCTGATGTGTGATGTAGTTGACGCCGTTCACGAGCAAGTTGATCGAACATCCTAGAGACATGCCCAAGGAGCCCGGAGAAGGTAGTGACCTCGACCCAATCAAGGGCGAGGCCTTCCTGCAACTCTGGAGGGATTTGAACAGAGATGGAACTTGATTACACTGGCATATTCGAGCAGACGAGATGCATTGCGTGGAGTTCAGGGCTGGTCGCCCATCTGTATATAGTTGTACAATATCGTATATCCAGCATATGCTTGGTTTAGGACGGATGCTTAGAGACGCAGTCCAAGCCCTGTAGTGAACCAATACAGTATACTCTTTATATGATTCGAAAGCAAGACACTAGGCCAGAGGTATCAAGACGGTCTATTACCGCTATCTAAGGTATCACGAATATCTAAGCTATGTTCTTTGACCCAAATAGTAGTGTCTATGAGCACATTATCCAATTCCATCCCCTGTTCGGGCTGCTGTATTCAAACCACAAAACATAAATTGCACGTATACCAGACATTCATTAATCCAAGCAAGGATGATGAGGTCGAGTGGTTTGCCACGTCGCCTCCGAGATCTCGCGTGCCACATCTATGCGCCCGACTTGCGGGTAACTTTTGGACTGGTCGGGTAGATGGGGCTTTCGATGGCAGCATCATCACGCTTGTCGGCGAACTTGAATGCGCCATACTTCTTCAAGACGCGCTCAATGGCATCCATACCCTTGACGAGGTTGTCCATGCGCGGACCATACGAGATACGTACGAAGTGATGACAAGGAGAGTCAAACAGATCACGACGCTTGCTGGGATTTAAGTCGAAGAAGATACCCGGAACAACAATTGTCTTCTCCGCAAGCAGAGCTTGAAAGAAGTTCAGACCATCGTTGATCTCTATGGGCAGTTCAGATAGGTCGAGCCACAAGTAAAAGGTGGAGTTCGGGCAGTAGCCAAGAGAAAAGCCCATTGCCTCAAGACGACCCACAACATAATCACGCTTTGTCTTAAAGTGGGTCTGGAGAGCGCGCATCTCGTGACGGACTTTGTGTGGCTCAAGCATAGGGATTGCGGCCTCCTGGAAAGGAACATTGCAGCCTCCATCGAGGTACGAACCACAAGAGCCAATTGCCTTGATGAATTCCTTGGGTCCAATGACCCATGCGACTCTCCAGCCGGGCAGGCGGAAGCGCTTGGTCATACCGTCAATGATGAGGACGTCGTCTTCGTCCACATCCTCGACATTTTCGGCAGCTGAGATAACAGTGCCATCGCACTCTGTGGTGTAGTTGTAGCCGCAGTAAAATTCGTCCATAACCAACGTGGCACGGTCACGGCAGATATCCTGGATCTGGGCAAGCTCAGGGTTGGTGATCATCTGACCGGTTGGGTTACGAGGGTTGGAAGTCAGGATGACAGATGTACCACGGGCAATTTCCTCCGCAATCTTATCCGGGTGGATATGGTATCCATCGTCGCGAGATAGAGGAATAGGAATAGCGGCAATCTGGGTGTAATTGTTAGCTCGTCACTTTATGATTATACACAGGCCCCAGCGACTGGAGGAGCATACGTTACGGAAGAGCGACAACATCTCGTTATACGCCGTGTAGTCCGGAATGAAGAAACCCAGGTATGTGTTGCCCAAAACTGCAGCAATACGGATGAGACCAGCACGTCCACCGGGAACGATACAGACGTTCTCCCACGTGTACTTGCTCTCTTTTCCCTGTCTGTGATGCTCGTTGTAGAGATTGGCGACCGCCTCTCTCAAAGGGCGAATACCAGCGGTAGGTCCATATTCTCTGCCGGTCATGGTAACGTCAATCTTGTGTGGGCGGACGAATGTGCCATCGATCTCGTCCTCGACCTCGGGAGCACCTTGCCCCAAGTTGGACCAAGCCGCTGGGTTTTCTGCGAAGCCATGCTCGTAGGCGCGCTCTGAAGTCCAGACGACACCTGTAGAGGCACGAGAAGCATCGAGTCCGGCGTGAGGCTTGTGGCCCTCGTGAGCGTCACGGAACTGACGGTGAATCTGCGATTGAAGCTCTGTCGGAGGGGTAGCTCGTTAGCCAAGGCTAGTGTAGCGAAATAAGTGTAACACAAGGTGCAAATCAAAATTCAGGCAGGCATGAAGCTCGTGTGAAACAACAAAGGCTTGCTTACCATTTTCGCTCTGCTGGTTGGAGGAGAATCGACGCTCCTTGGGCTTGCTGATGCCTTGAAGCGACGAAGGTCGATTTTTGGTAGAAATGGACAGACGATGGGCGGGGAACGACATGATGGCAGCAGTACTGTAGTTCTAAGCTGGAGCTTGGAGGCTTGGTATTCCTTGGTAGTGGAGTTGAGTGCAAATGCAAATGCAAGCAGAAGCAATGCACGAGTTGAGGAAGAGGGAAATAATGATAATTAGAGTGGCCCGGGACAGCCTTAAAACCAAAAGTCGATGTTGACGGCGCGGGCAATGCAGGATCCTTGTAACTGTTGTCTCTCGTCTTGTTCCCACATTTCTCTTGCCGCTGCCCAAGTTCCCCTCTAGGTCTGGGGCTAGGTGCTGTGGATACGGTGAGCAATGAACACCAACTGGCGCTGAAACGCGTGGTTTTTCCACTGCCTGTGGTCACCTAACCCCTTAAGTAGCTAGCTTTGCTTATTTTTGGCCGCATAATTGAACACGAAATGTATTTGGCGTGATTCACTTACGCTGTCATCCACTGACCGAGCAGGTATACGCCACAGCTGAGCAGCCTTTGGGGCCGACTGGCCCGATCCGTAGCCTTCCAATCATCTCTCACTTGGGGGAGGCCGACGACAATGAAGAGCTATCATCACAACATGTCCAGAACGACGCTTGAATGGCTAGATATGGGACTAATAGCACCGTCTGCTTACTTCAGGCATGCTGCCAAGGACCCCATCTATTTACGCAGGATCCGTTTGTACTTTCTGGAGGCAATTTCCTTAATGCTACAATTCTGTACAGGGCTGAGTGATGCTATGTCTAATTAATTACTATTTATCTTCTTGAGTACAGAACAAAGAACCACTCAACCAAGTAGTTAACATTACCCCCGGAACCAATGGAAACTAGTGTTGAAATAAACTGGATGGTTCACACGCAGCTGGGCGCAGCAGCTAATCGGCCCGCACTCTGCGAAGGCATCCTACTCGGTGATAAACCCTCATTGCGCCAGGTCATGTCTCAAGCCATATGCAACCCTCCGGACGTTCTCGGTAGTTTCAGCCCGCTAACCATTACAGCGCACTTCAAAACGTGCTACGAGGTTCTAATCATGTACCTTAATGAGTAGAAGAGTCCTTCAATGTTTGATTCTATGTATATTTCTATGCCTCGAGGAGAACGCAGCTAAGCCGTGCAACGGCTACAGAGAGTAACATTGAGAGACTTATCCTATAAATGCCGTTGTCATATAATAAATGTCTAATCTTAATTATTCTTCATCAATAACCTTCAAGCCCTGCAAGATAAGAACTACGTCGTATTGTCGCAGACATGGGGTGATGTAAAAGTGACTTCCTAGGTTGCCTAACAACCTATAATTGATCGAGAAAATGTTAATGAAGATCATAGACTGCTTTGAGCTTTTATACTCTAGCAGTTCCTAATGTCTCTAGTACATACGTGTTTTATGACCTCCCAAGAGGAAAATGGAAAGACGCAGTTGATATATCTAAGAAGCAACGCAGCTTACATGGAACTTCAATAGACATCTCGTCGTTATATATTATGTTCTATAAGAATCAAATGCTCTAAGGACTTCATTGATATGAGAAAGGTCTACTTTTATCTACAGTAAGATGCTATAGTCCAGTTTGGTCTATAAGTATGTAGTGGTCAATGGCACAGACTGGCTCCGGGAGCTAGGCAACGGCACGAAGCTAGTGAAGCAGAGATTTGGAGAACTCGTTTACCAGACATCTAGATGGATCCATGGACATCCAAGAACCGCCACCCAGTGCATCACAAACACACAGCAATTATCACCTCTGACAACCGTACTCATGAACATAGACAGGTGAGTTATAAAACCGAAGTCTTATGTGTGTAAGAAAAACGATTTTCAACATCATCCCACCGCCCGATACATTGCACCTCATGTCAGTGTTCCCGGCCGAGTCGCATTCGCCTCGTATCAGCATTACTGCATACCAGTCGACCCACGGTTTCAACTACCCTTAGCCACGCTTGTTGGGGCCGTCCCAGTGTTTCTGTTGTGCCTCATCTCATCTGGCTGAGGTAGTCGCAACCACCAACACTCAGTTGCTCATCATGTTACGCAGTGCACTCTGCGCGTAGGAACCGCTGAAGTCATATGGAGTTGGTGGTGACGCCTTGATTTGCTTGATAGCTCCCAAGTAATTATGATGTTCTGTTCTCTCTGGGCTGCGACGTGTGGAAGTCCGGAAAGCACTGTCCAAGGTTCGGTTAAAGTAATAAATCTAGACCGCAAGAACGAGCGCTGAGGCTGCGCTGCCACCAATAAATCTACTCACCTGTCAGCCTACCTAAGTACATGCAACGCACAGCCACAACGATGCAAATAATATCATTCGTCATTCTCCACAGAACTTGCCTTCAAGTTATATTTCTAGCCTTATCGGGTTGTCTTCGTGCCTCGTTTTTGAACGGGACTAGGCTGGACAGCGTTCCTGTAGTAAATGCTTCCTGCATGGATGATAGGATGCCCGAATTTTGGGCTGCTGACCTCGCACATTATAAGATTCGTGTTACTACACACTGCATGCGTGAGATCAGCTCTAGTTGATTCAACAACAATGCGTTACGTAGGTACAATTTCCTTACGGCGTGACTAATTTCTTGCATGGTTTATCTAACTCATGTACTACCTCGCTGTGCAGTACAGTACAACATGATAACGTCAGGACGACTATATGGTTTTTTTGCCGGTGTGGGTATGTGATTCATCATCTAGAGACTTCATACTAACGGCAGGTAATGAATAGAAGTGTTATCATGCTTATAACACCGTCTTGATCTGCACCCAAAGTGCTTCGACACACATACGAAACTGCGTTTTCGTAATAATATCCTCTTCAATACGCGGTTATACACGCTGTAGTATAAGCATTCAAGAGGCCGAAGTTAGCATTTCAACTGGGCGATGCTGTTCTGGTGCAGTGCCATCAATCACAATCTACCAAGTGAGCCTTACTAAATCCCATCATGACTGGCAGAGTGAGACTTGGCATTTTTTGAACCACCATGACGACTCAACTTATATCATTACCGAAGATTGTACCTCAAATACAGATTTTAGAAAGAGAAAATTTTCAGATAGTATCTCCCAACGTATTCAGGATGGACTGATCATGCTGGCCTAATCTTCTGGTCTCGTCACAGAATATTGAACGAAGACTTTTCATTTGTATGGAGTCGGTTTTATCGAGAAGGCCTCCGATGTTGCATCTCGAGTTTCTCTGAGAAGACTATTTGGGGTGGTTTTAATCATTGGCATTTTAAGCTGGGTACAACGCTTCTTCATGCGCCATTATGTGATCGAATTATCTTTAAGAACTAGAGTTAGATGAGGTTCTGATGAAGACTCGTCTCTTTAGCATTACTTACTGGCCGAAATTGAGTTTGGTGGAGGGTTTAGCACGCGTCGTACGTTATAGCTTATTTATAGACAAGGTAGCAAATGTACGCACCAGGCCGTAGCTCCGATACCGGATTCGGCAACTAAATTTCATTGCGACAGCATTTCCCCACGTCATTCAGGATTTCTCAGTAAGTTCTAGAGTGACTCAGATCGTTCGCGCTGTAAACTTTGCGCATAGTCACATAGCAGCACCCACAGCTCAATTGGTCCCGAATGACCGGATTTTACCTTGCTTTTACCCTATAGACCACTAGGCCTGCGTCTATCTGCCATGTCTGCTGCCCTTCCAGATCCGACCGCGGATCTGCATTGGTCTTCATACAGAGGCGCAATTCACGAGATTTTTGCTGCAAGTCAGTTAATAGTTCCTGAGACATGACATGGCTACTACTGAACATATCCAGACGCAAAGAAACACCCGGAACGACCCTGTGTCATCGAAACCGCGACCTCCTCTACTCCGAGACGAGAATTCACCTATCGCCACATCTTTGAGGCATCATGTCAGCTCGCGCACAAGCTCACTTCCTCGGGTGTGCAACGAGGGGAAGTCGTGATGATATATGCCCATAGATCAGTCCACCTATGCGTAGCTATACTCGGTACATTGATGTCTGGAGCTACGTTTTCGGTCCTCGATCCGTTATATCCTCCAGATAGACAGATCATATATTTGGATGTCTCTCGACCTCGGGCACTAGTTATCTTGGAGAAAGCGACAGAAGAGGCGGGACCGCTCACTGAGAAAGTGCGAGACTTCATCGATACCACCTTACAGTTGAGAGTCGAGGTTCCAGCGCTGAAGATTGTAGATGATGGTACGCTTCTTGGGGGTATGGTCGATGGAAGAGATTGTCTGGAAGAGCAAGCCTTGCTGAAGTCGGATATGCCTGGAGTGGTAGTAGGACCAGACTCCACTCCTACTTTGAGCTTTACCTCAGGCTCTGAAGGAAGACCAAAAGGTGTCAAAGGACGTCATTTCTCGCTAGCATACTACTTCGATTGGATGTCAGAGCAGTTCAAACTTACCGAAAACGATGCCTTCACTATGCTCTCTGGAATCGCGCATGACCCTATTCAACGAGACATTTTCACACCACTCTTTCTTGGAGCCAGACTACTGGTCCCGTCAAAAGACGACATCCAGCATGAGAGATTAGCAGAGTGGATGCGACGCGAGGGGGCCAATGTCACTCATCTAACTCCTGCCATGGGTCAAATTCTTGTCGGTGGTACAATGACACAGTTCCCAACTCTACACCATGCTTTTTTTGTCGGAGATATCCTAATCAAGAGAGACTGCCGTCGCCTCCAGGAGCTCGCTCCAAATGTATGCATTGTCAACATGTACGGCACTACAGAGACACAGCGAGCTGTCAGCTACTTCGAGATTCCAAGCGTGACTTCAGAACCCGCCTTCCTCGAAAGCATTGGGGATGTCATCCCTGCTGGGCGTGGCATGAAAGATGTACAAATGCTGATCATAGACCGAGAAGACAAGAATAGACTGTGTGATGTAGGCGAGACTGGTGAAATCTATGTACGTGCTGGTGGGTTGGCAGAGGGCTATCTTGGGCTGGATGAAGCCACAAAGGAGAAGTTTGTGCCAAATTGGTTTGTCGATCCTCAAAAATGGATAGATGAGGACACGGAAAGAGTCCAACAGCAAGGCCACTCGGAGCCCTGGAGAGAGTTCTACAAGGGTCCCCGAGATCGTATGTATCGAAGCGGAGATCTTGGTAGACGAAAGGAGGATGGTAATGTCGAGTGCACTGGTCGTGTCGACAACCAGGTGAAAATACGAGGGTTTCGTATAGAGCTCGGTGAGATTGACAAGCACCTATCTTCGCATCAACTCGTCCGAGAGAACGTCACTCTATTACGAAGAGATGCCAATGAAGAACCGACACTTGTGTCGTACATTGTGCCGGACATGGGCAGATGGAACACGTGGGTCGAGTCTAAGGAAAATGATCGAGGACTTACCGTCCCACAAACTGACGAAAGTATGCTTGGAATGCTTCAGGTGCGTCTAGTCCAAATTGCCGTTAACAAGGTGTCTGACACTGTGTAGCGATTCTGGTCACTCACCCGTGATGTACGAGAACACCTCAAGACGAAACTGCCTGACTATGCAATTCCATCCGTGTTCGTTCCGCTGTATCGCTTTCCACTCAATCCAAATGGTACATTATTACCTTCACCAGCATCCTATAGACTCATGGCTAAACATGATAGGAAAAATCGACAAGCCTGCCTTACCCTACCCCGGTACTGATGATCTAGCATCAGCTGCACCGAGAAGAATCTCTAGACGCTTTTCACACACCAGCTCCTCACTCTCTGCAACTGAGAAAGAAGTAGCGAAACTGTGGGCCGAAAGCATCCGAACAGTAAGAGCAGACTCATTAGAACCAGACTCAAACTTTTGGGACCTTGGAGGCCATTCAATCATTGCACAAAACCTTACGTCGACTGCCAGAAAGCGATTTGAAGTAGATGTTGGCATGAGGACTATCATTCAACATCCGACATTACGCGAATTCTCCAGAGAGATAGATCGCGCGAGAGACCCTACAGGCTTGCAGCTGTATCCCAATGATGAACTTTCCAAAGTCAACTTCTTGGACGAGAATTACTCTGCAGATGCTGCAGAACTAGCCCATAAGTTACCAAAAGTCTTTGGCTCTGTCTCGCTAGATCCATCTGCGGCAACAACCGTATTCCTTACCGGTGCCACTGGTTTTCTGGGTGCTTACATTCTTCTTGATGTTCTACAGAGGCCATCGACTTCGGTTATAGCTCATGTAAGAGCGAAAGATCCATCATTAGGACTTGAGAGAATCAAGAAGCAATGTAGCGCCTATGGCATTTGGGATGATACTTGGCAATCGCGTATTAAATGTGTTGTTGGAGACTTGTCCGAGCCTAACCTTGGTCTTGAAGATCAAGTCTGGGATTCTTTGTCCAAAGAGGTCGATGTGATAATACACAATGGTGAGCTACTCTCTAAGATGTTGATCACTGTAATCTTACTGACCATGATATCTAGGCGCGCAAGTACACTGGATTCATCTGTACTCTACTCTCCGAAAAGCTAATGTGCTGAGCACTTTGGCACTGGTACAACTTTGTGCCATAGGCAAGCCGAAACAGTTTGGGTTCGTCAGCTCGACTAGCGTCTTGGATACTGACTACTACGTATCTCTCTCTGAGAGTGATACTGCGTTTGGAGCAGCAGGTGTCAGCGAATCGGACAACTTATGGGGCAGCCGCAAAGGACTCACGACCGGGTACGGCCAGTCTAAATGGGCAAGCGAGTTCATTGTTCGTCAAGCAGGTAGACGAGGGCTTCGCGGCTGCATTATCCGTCCCGGTTATGTATCCGGTCATCCCATCAGTGGCACGACGAACACAGATGACTTCCTGGTACGCTTCTTAAAGGGATGTGTCCAGACCACGCTGTATCCGGACATTCAGAACACCATAAACCAGACCCCTGTCGATCACGTAGCACGTACTGTTGTCGCAGCTACACTGAACCCTCCTACTGTTCCATTGGGTGTGGCGCAAGTAACTGCACATCCCCGTCTGTCTATCCAGGAGTTTGGTGCTTGTCTCGCGGTATACGGTTACGACGTCAAGAAGACGGACTATGACAACTGGAGAAAAGGCGTAGAGCGCTACGTTGAGACTACAGAAATAGCGAACAGAGAAGAGCACGCTCTGTATGTACTCTCTATATCTTCCACCCCAAACACTAGCTAACACATTTCACCAGACTTCCCCTCTACGAAATGGTCACTACAAACATGCCGGAAGGCACAAAAGCCCCCGAACTAGACGATATCAACGCATCTGCCGCCCTCCGCGCGGACGCTCAGTGGACTGGACAGGATCTCTCCGCCGGCGCCGCTGTAACAGCAGATACCGTAGGTGTCTACCTCGCGTACCTGGTAGCTATCGGCTTCATGAAGCCTCCTCCCGACGACAAAGGCCAGCCTCTCCCGCCCATCACCATAAACGACCAGCAACGCGCCGCGCTAGCCGGAATCGGAGGCCGAGGCCGAAAAGTATAGAGCGTTGTTCGTTCACATAAAAGTTCGAAGTAGAATATGTATAAGATTGTGCTTTTTAGGCCCGTCGGTCTTGTGTGCGGATGTTTTTGTTTGTTCCCTCTTGTGCTCGTCCTGCCCATACATATCTCTGCCTTATCGATTGTCTGGCATACACTATCGCTTGACTTCCCAAAGCGGTATTCTCACAATTCTCGCCCGCCAGTATATGAAGCATATAAGACCAGATTCCCCATGCCACAACCATATTCAATCCCATCCCACTCGAATATTCCTTAGCTTACGCACCACCAGAAAACCCAGCGAATCCAAGTGAGTGAGTGAGGGAGTGAGTATAGTGAGTGATAATGACGAGGAGGAGGATGAGGAGAATGAAGATGGTGAACACTTATCGCATTGCATTCTCGACATACCACGCACGGTACATACAGACATACACGCGAACGCGAACACACACCCACAGCTAAGTATCCCAACATATACTATATACAGGAAGACGAAACACCCCCTCCCCGCGCCCCCTCCGTTTTCTCCAGCTAACTACCTGCGAAACCAACTCTCGACATCGGCACGCGAGAACTCCAGTCCCGTCTCAGAATCATACACAATCCTGCGCACCTCGGCCGCGCGCTCATGGACATCAATGTACTTTGCCTCGCACTGCTTCGAGACCTTCTGGACGAGGTTGCGGCTCAGGCCCGGCTCGTCAGCATCGCCGAAATGCTTCTCGAGACGCTTGCGCAGGGCGTCGACGCCTTTGCGGACTTCTTTTGCGTCGAACTGGGCGATGACTTTCTTGAAGATGTGTTTGCCGTGAGAGGCGCGGTCGGCGATGCTGGTGGGTGGTGTGCCGGAGGGCAGGGCAACGAGCATTGCTTCGGTTGATTCGATGAATTCGATGAGTTTGCCGAGAGGGCGGCGGACGACGGCGTCGACGTAGAGGCTCATGTGCTCGTCCATTTCCTTCATGGCCTTGCCGCGCCATTCCATCAGAACGGGATCGCCGCGCTCGTCGACTTCTTCAATGTAATGGTTCATGTTCTCGATGTGTAGGATATGGTAGTTTAGAGCCTCCTTATCTTCTGGATCACCCTGACCTTGCACGGCCATCACGGCAGGGCTATCTTTTGCAATGACCTTCAAACTCTCGAACATGGCCTTGTTGACTTTACCATATGCATCGTCAACCATGGTACGAACTTCCAGTCGGTCATGCTCGTCGTAGGCAGGGACCATGTTTTCGATGGCCATTGAGAAAGGAGGGAACGTCTTCATGAATGCTATGACGCCTTTCCGCTTCTTGATCTTGACCTTCGTGTCTTCGATGGCACGAATTTGGTCATCTACAAATCTCTGAAATAGACCGCTCAATCGTTCGTTCAGCTTTTGCAGCGTGCGTGTCAAGAAATCTTGATTGGTCTCTTCGTATTCGGCCAGCTTACGCTGAACAGCATAAAGAATGCCCACACCTTGTCTGCATACACATCAATACGCGCAAAATTAATGTTAGCGGCACACTTACAAAGGGTCAATCTTCACTGCCCATTCCATGAGAGATTGCATATCCGTAGCCCAGAAAGAGAAAATATCATCCATTACATCCATGACTCGCTTCGCCATGTCACGGTCAGGCTCGAAAGGCTTTCGTTCATACAAATTAGTCCCTCGCCGTGCCTCTAGAGGTATTGTCGAAACTATTTCCGCGAAGTCGGCGTTTTCTGCAGCTGTGGCATGGAAGAAGTCAACAATGAAGTTCTGCTCTGTGAATATGAGAGGTGCCATCTCATCAAGCGCGCCACTGAATGATTGGTACGGCCAGAGCTTGTCTGATTGCTTATCAATATTTCGATCATGGTGACTTGAGCGCAGTCCTTTGGCGAGGGTCTGGCTCCGCTTTACGGTGAGCTTCCGAGCTGTTGTCGAGAGACTTTCATTTTCTTTCTCCTGTGGAGTCGTGAAAAGGAGGTCTTGCTCCTCCCCAGTTGGCTTGCGCGCCTTTTTTCGCCAAGCAGAATTGTTGTCACGCATTTCCTCTTGATAGACAGGGCCTGCTCTTTGCCGGTACAGCTTGACGAGGACATCCCAAGCTGCTCGATCGACCTCCTTGGCAAACAGAAGTAATGGGCTGTACTGCCATAGACCGACGCGAGCTCTGTCATGAGCTCCAATATCAAGTTTTGTGTTGATTTTTGCGTGATCTGAATTGAGCCTCTTGATTTCGTCCATGGTTTCTAAGAGCGCTGCGCCGAATGTCATATCGAGGAATTGCTTGAGTCTCTCCAAGAAGATCGTGCTTTCATCTTCGTAGCTCTCGCGCTTCTCTATTAAAGCACGCATATTTCCCATTTCATTGATGCCAAATGCCGAGTGTCGTTTGTTGGAATCGATGGCATCACTCATAGGGCTATCGTGCCGTAGCGACGGATCTATAGTTCTCATAGCCCTGTACAGCAAGAGCAGAGCAGATTCAACAGCTTCCAAGCCTTCGGTCTTACCGAGTTGTGCTCGCCGAAGGGCCTCAAGCTGACCTGGGGTGATGGACAGTGTATCAACTAGCTGCTGTAGTTCGGTCTGAAGAAGCTTTTGGTTCGCAGTTTGAACCTGTAGACCTTGGCCTTGGGCTTCAATATATGCGATATCGTCGTTGAGACTACTTAGCTCAACGCTGTACAGCGTCAGTAGGCCCTCCATCTCCTCACACTCGGCAATTGCTTTGTCAAGGAGTTTCTCAACAGTCTCGACACGATCGTCTTTCTGCTCAAGATGCCCGAGCCAACTCCCTGCTTCGACACGACCAAGTTCCCTGCGGATATCTGCTTCTATAAGCTCAATTTTCTTTGTTTGTACAGCGCTGTTACCCCAACCGAAGTCGGTCAGGGTTTGCTCAAAATCGAGACCTCGACCCTCTAGGAGAGATGCGTCTACACCTAGGTTGTCAAGATAACGAACTTGTTGCATAGACCGTCTTCTCTTCTTCTTCTCTGGCTCTGGCTTCTTCTTTTCTGGACTAGGGGATGGCTCAGGTACTACTTGTGGCTGTAATGGCAATGTCATTTCTGGTCGCGGCCCTGGGGACTGGGGACTCGATACTGTAAGCTGCGGTACAGCATCCGTGCTCACGGATGGCTTCGGGGGCTCTGGTTTTTCATATTGCTTCGGCGTTTCGACGGTAGGGCTGTCAATCGGCGTGGTAACGGCCGAAGGCGTAGGACTTTTCATAGACGGAGCTGGAACGACACCAGTTATACCATCAGGTTCGTTCGAAGCTGTTTTGGGCGCAAATCGGTCCGCAGCACCCCCAGCACGGGGTTTGAAAGCGCCATAGGTCTGAGCCGCTTTCCTGAGTATATCACCAGCAGTCTTCTTTTTAACCATAGGACCCAGTCCTGGTCGAACTGACTCGTTTTTCTCATCGGTGGGAGATTTCATAGAGTTTGGAGATGCCAATGGTGGCGAGGCCAAATCTTGCTGATCCTCTTTAGAGCCTGAGGCTGAAGTAGGCAATCGCTCGAGCTCTGAGGCGGTGGATTTTGATGTATCGTTCCTTTGTGAATCCATAGCAGGGAAATAACTTCCATTCTCAGGAGCAGGTACTTTCTCTGGTTCTATAGTTTCTTGGCTTGCACCTGAAGCAGTCTCGTTTATACCTCGTCTCCGAGGTGGTGGTCCTGGACTTTCCGTAGTCGTGGATGTCTTTTCGGTGGAGTGCTCACGGTTCGAGCTAATAGAATCATTGCTCATAGGTCCAGATATGGTAGGACGTCGACGTTCTGGGAGTCCATTGAGTGGCCGTGGTTCCAGTCGATCCTCATTTCTGGGAGGAGGTATACTGGAACCACTCTGAGCTGTAGATGGCCGTTGACTGTCAGGTGAAGCATCCTTTCTGAAGCGACCTCCGAGGCCTCCATTCAAGTTCTCTGATGAATCGTTTGGCCGACCTTTACGAGCATCGGGACTTCCCCGTGGAGGTATACTCGGTGTGGAGGACATGCTCTCAGGCGTAATGGAGCGCTGCGGTTCTAAATCTGAACGAGAAGATTGGGGCGTCAGCCGTTGTGCTGCAAGTAGCTGAGGTGGTATCGGGGATCTCCCTAGCTGATCTTGACTTGGGGATGGCCTCATGGCTTGCTCCTGAAGCTGCCGTGGCCTGGGCTGCCGTGTAGGGTCTCTACCAGGTGCCAATGGAGGTGACATTTGAGACGGTTCCGGAGGGATTCTCGGCGACCTCTCATCATGTCCCGACGGCGGTGGACGTACTCGACGGGGTGGGGCTTGCTGATTTTGCGTGTTTGAGAGATCTGGAGATGCACGAACGGGTGGCTGACGACCAGGACTACCACCTGATGATCCTGGGGGTCTCTGCCCTGGTCTAGTCTGAGAGGCTTGACGATTCCCCTGCTGAGCGCCTACACCTCCTAGCATTGCGTCTATCTCCACAGGACTAAAACCTAGGAGTTCGGGAACCTTTCCCTGGGTGTACTTGCGAAAAATTTTGACAACACTGGCGATGAAAAACTCTTTCTCCTTTGCAGTTCCAGCCTGCCAATAGTACGGTTTTGTCATTGTGACCAGAAACCCCACATCGCCGGCCCATTGCTTGTGATCCTTCTCCTCTGGAGTCTGAGGGTTGATATGCGAATATGATTGAAGTGTCGACAATTCCTCCAGTCCCCACGATTTTCCAATCGAAAAAGATCCGTTGGAGTTTTCCCTAGCTTTGTGCATCCGCACGCGACCAGTGTTCTTGACGGCAACTATTATAACTCTTGGTTTCTTGTTACTCGGTGGTGACTCTGGCGGCGGAGGACTTTGAGGATATGCACCATCTTCTTGGACACGAATATGAGTTATGTATGATTCCGCAACTAGCAAAGCAATTAGTCAATGCATCCCAATGACAGTATATTATCCACGCTATTGACGTACTTTGCCCGTTGGGATCCATTTTTGAGAAACACGAATCCATAAGTCGGCGTTTCTCGTCCTCAAATCGCTCAGCTCGATTGATGCTCATGGAAGAAGCCCCATTCGGAAGACCAGGCGACAAGCCCCTCCGAGGATCAGGACTTGGACGTCCATTGGGTCCATCGCCCTGGCCAGATCGTCCATACCCGTTCATCGCGATTGATTCTGACAAGGGAGGCTTGACCAAAGCCAATGTAGCTGGCGCAACTGTAATTTGCCAGCTCCCAGACTCCTTCAGCGTGCTCTGGGTGTCATGCTAATGGCGGCCACTATGTTCGGCAGGGCACTGAGGGAGAAGGATCGTCTCGAAGGGCACTTAGGGAATAGCTTTCCGGCAGCGTACGTCCGACAATGGCCTGAGTCTGATGGTTTGGGGGCTCTTGTTCTCGATTTAGCTTCAAGAGGTGATCTTCTCGAAGATACACTTTATTGACTGTTGAAGAGAGCCTTGTGGTGGGAGCCTATGCTATAAACAGCTGCGTCAGAGGTAGGCAATGACGTGTAAGGGATGCGAGCTTATGGCGATATGGTGATGCGCGTACACTTCCAGTATGCCGCTTACTACAGCGACAAAGTAATGTAGTCTCTGTTGGTGCCGCGCTTTGTCGCAAGTAGATGCGATTGTAGTCGGGAAGTGGTGAAGGTGCCGTGCAGAGTAGCGGATCCAATGCACCTGGTCCTCGGAGGTACAGGCGCCAAGCTGTGGGTCCTCAATCAGGCATAGTCCTCCTCTCCGCAGACATACTTAGGCATAGGTCAAGTATAGAACTGAAGAATAACTCAGTTCTTTAGGTTTACTATACTGTTAGACTACCCTCTTATGAATACGGGAGCGATAATTGCTATATACCTAGAAGTCTCTAAACATTCACAGGCTTTAGAGAAGTGGTGACTTCTTCCTAATTACATTTCTTACAGCGACGTGCCAAGATTTCCTGGACCCTGGCCGCTCTTAAAACTTTTTTTTTATTTTGTTGCCTCCACAACTTCACCCATTCTCATTTCTCCTACTACCAAAACGATCCTCGAAGAAAGATGGCCAAGCCTCCGAAGACCACCGCTGAGAAGAAACTCAACTCCAAACAAAGGAGAATCATACGGGAGAAGGCTATCGAAGAGGACCGGGCTCGCAAACCTTGCGCGCAGCCAGTCCACCTCGATGTCGTCAACAAGTTCTTCCTCGAATACAACTACGCGAAGAATTCCAAGACTCTACTCAGAGAGCATAATAAGCGTGCAAGAGCTAAAGGACTACCTGAAATGGACCGCATATATGGCCGCGCTAAAGGAATTCCTAGCTTGACTAAGCTTGTGGACGATTGGCTCGCGAACAACGAAGTAGAGTCTTCAGCAGCAAGCTCGTCCGAAGACGAGGATGGGGACGACGAGGCGAGCGAAGATGAGAGCGAAAGCAATGCTGTTGGGGCAGGCTCAGACAACGAGAGCTCTAGCTCAGACAACGAGAGCTCTAGCTCATCAGCTTCAGAAGACAGGGCAACACCAACGAGCTCGGACGACGCCATGTCCATTGATGAGAAAGAGGAGGATACTACGGCCAAAGAATCGAGCAAGCGCAAAATGGAGACTGAAACAAGCAGTTCAGTGTCTGAGGGGACCTCCAGCTCGTCAAGTTCAGAATCCGCAAAAGAGAAGCCTAAATTGAAGAAGCAGAGGAAAGAGAACCCTAAATTGAAGAAGGAGAAGAAAGAGAAGACGGCGAACAAGAAGGAGAGACGAGACTCATCTTCGTCCTCTTCCTCCTCTTCTTCTTCCTCGTCATCATCCTCCTCTTCGTCATCAGCGGCGTCGGCCTCATCTGTGTCGAAGAAGAGCTCCAAAAAGTCCAGCCGTTCCGGTTCTTCTTCAGGTTCTCCAAGCTCCTCCTCAGAGTCCGAATCCAATGCCCCTAAAAAGCCTGGCTCCAGCTCTGGCTCGTCCTCCAGCTCAAGCTCCGCCTCAGAATCTGACGATCCTGCTAAGAAACCGCTCCCAGAGTCGGATTCCTCCAGCGCATCCTCGGATTCAGACTCAGAGTCCTCGTCTGCCTCTTCAGCAAAGAAGCCCATCAAGTCCACCAAACAGATAAAGAAGGAAAAAGCAGGCAGCACGGATTCACTATCCTCCGCAACTCTACGAGATGCCTCTGATGAGCCGTCGACGAAAAGCAGCAAGAAGCGTGCAGCTGAAGATGCCGTCGAGGACGTCGCAGCAGAAAACATCGCCAAGCGAAAAAAAATCAATGAGCCCTTCAGTCGTATTCCAAAAGACCAGTACGTTGACCCGAAATTCGCGTCGAACAAATATGTCTCGTACGACTATGCAGACAAGGCGCACGCCGATTTGATTGTGACCAAGGGTAAAGGCTTCACCAAGGAAAAGAACAAGAAGAAGAGAGGCAGCTACCGCGGTGGTATGATTGACACCCACGGAGTGAACAGTATCAAGTTCGATGATTAGAATTGAACGAGTGTTTGCAAGCGCAGGCGTTGTATGGTTTTGCAAAATTGGGCACAAGGAATAGTTTGGGTGCAAGTTTGAAGCGATCTGGTAGCATGGAAATATAAATACCAGCTTCTATTACCATCTGAGGACTACTCCTACTCATCACAGCAACGGGCCCACAGCTCCCTCTCCCACACCTCCGAAGAGGTCGATAAAGTCCACCTCTAGTCCTTTAACCCCTAAAACTGCCTTACTTAGGGTACCCACGGCCAGAGAAAAGCCAGTCAGCACACGGGTAGCGAACCGTAAACCATTCCACATGAGTAAGTGAGCAATGACCAGTTCTCGCACGATATGACCGCATCAGGACACTCGACGTTATACAACAGTTAGTGTTTCCATCCAATAACAATTGATAGAAGCCGAGCTGTGCGTGCTGAGAAGTACGCATCATCAGTCCGGTCCCCTACCTCAAAGCCCGATTTGCCGACTATGACATCGTTGACTTTGCAGCTCCCATCAAAAAACATCAACACCATCACCGCATCCTATTTGTGTCTTCGCAAAGGATCGCACTAGCTATAAGCCTATCCACTACGGGATCCGGCGGGTGGACCAACTTCAAAAGCCGTCGCAGCGTCCGTGGGCTATATCAACTACTCACTGTCTGCTCTTTCGGACATCAACGCACCGCCATCCTAAGGCTTCAACATCTCACTCTCCTACAATGACGCTTCTCCAAACCTTCCTACGGGCTACAGCCTTCCGCTCCCCCCTTCTTCGTACCCTCCTCCCCGCTGTCGGCCTCGCGTACGGCATACAATCGCTCGTCGCCATGCCCTCCATCGCTGTCCAGTCTGAGCGCTTCTACGACCTCTCTGGCTCTCTGACATACCTCTCCTGCACCGCCCTCTCACTCTACCTCCCTGTCCTCCGTGCCCGCGCCGCGTCTTCAACCGGCAAGCTGATCGAGCCCCTGATCGGCAAAATTACCGGCGAAAGCCTGCTCAATTGGAGACAAGTAGCCATGAGCGCCGCAATCGGGCTTTGGGCAACGCGGCTAGGGAGTTACCTCTTCCAGCGCATCATGGCGGACGGCGAGGATAGCAGGTTCGAGAAGATCCGCGGACAGCCGCCAAAGTTCTTTGGTGCTTTCATGGCGCAGGCGACGTGGGTGTCGTTGTGTGCGCTGCCTGTTATCGCGTTGAATGCCCTGCCCCGCACGGCGTTTGCGGCCATGCCACACGTGCTCCTCACAGACGTCATCGGTGTGAGTCTGTTTCTGTTCGGGTTCTTGTTCGAGATCGCAGCGGATAGGCAGAAGAATGCGTGGGTGCAGGAGAAGAAGCAGAAGAAGCACAGCGAGGAGTTTCTGACGAGGGGGCTGTGGAGTAAGAGCCGGCATCCAAACTACTTTGGCGAGATCTGCTTATGGACGGGCATTGCGACTGTTGCAGGTGGGACATTGGTGAGAGATGCTGCACAGCGTGGGCTAGGCTTTGCAGGTGGACCGGCAGGGAGGATTGGGGTGTTGGCCATGGCCGCCGTGAGCCCTGCATTCGTGACGTTTCTGTTGACTAAGGTAAGTGCATACACATGTCCCAATCATCAAACTCACTCTGGTCCCGACACTGACACGGCCTCAGGTGTCCGGCATCCCGCTCAGCGAGAACAAGTATGACAAACGCTACGGCGACCGCAAGGACTACCAGGAGTGGAAGAAGAACACCCCAATGCTCATTCCCAAATTCTAGATCTGTCTTGACGTCAATCAGACGTGGAATGTAATGATGCAGCATGCATAAGATGACATACAATACTCACGACGTAACGAATAAAAACTTCAATATTGGTCTTCTGTTAACAGCTTATCAATATCAAACCCAATCACAAACCGCCACCCTCCCTTTCGCTCCACTCACTCCATCTCACCACACTACACCAACACCTCCAGCCATGTCCCAGCTCTCGTCTCCCCTGCCCACCCAAACTCACCCCCCAAAGAAAGCAAAACCAAACCAATCAAACCCACCCAACCGCCCTCAAAAACAGCAACTCTAGCTCACCCCGTCCATCGTCGAACTTCGTACCTCTCCGCCCGTCGTACTCCGACAGCCATGATAACGCCAGGACACCTCCTCAGGATCCACTCTCCACCCAAAATACACCCTTCATATCCACTCTCCCCACCGAAAACCCACCTCGCCAAGCCCCCTCTTCCTAACAATCTCACACAATTTCACACAGTAATGTAAGAACCTCACAAATAAATCTCACACCATAATCTCATATATCATGCACTGCCCAAATCAGGCACGGAGTATCCGCCCTCCGTGCCGGATATGTACTAGCTCAAGTACAGTCATAATTATAGTTGTAGCTTTTTTTTTGGCTTCCCCCCGGATGTAGTTAATTTAATACTAGCTGTACATAGTATCTATTTCCGGACCGGACCTATGGTTCTAGAAGCCGGGATGTGTGTGCTACTGTTACGGGTATTTGCGCCGATTAGATTGCGGCGGCGGGGATTTAGGGAGGGGGGACCCGGGGCGACGCGTGGGCTGTGTATGATGATAATGAAGGTGAAGTTGGTGGGCGAGTTTGGTGCGTGGGCGTGCTGGTGAGTTGAGTAGATTGGATTGATTAGATAGATGGGGTCTTTTGTGGGGTTGTGTATGTGTATGTTTGTCGGTGTGAGGTGTGAAGGTTGGGATTGATGGGTCATGGATGGAATGGGTGGATGCATGCATGCATCGCCGGAGTACTCCGGATTTAGACGCGGGAAGGATTGCGGCGCGGCGGTGGTGCGGTCTGGCGTGCGGTGTGGGGTTTGGGGAGGCATGGTTTAGGTTGTTTTTCGGGATGGGATGGGTTGTGCGTGTGTGTTACAGTATGTGTTTGGGGAGGATTATATGCTGTACTGTTGCTATCGTGCTTTGTGGATTTATTTAATCGCAGAGGGAAGGGAGATAGTGGACGGGAGAAGTTGAGGCATGTAAGACTGGAAGATGGATCGATGGATTGATGGAAGGCGTGAGACAGAGTGTGTATCCGCTATCAGGCATGGAAGAGGTGGCTATAAGTTTGGTATGGAGAGGGGCGTTAGTGCCATGTGCGACGACGACGACCGGGTTGTGAAGACGGGATGTGTCTGGGTCCGGGTCCCGGACTTGAAAAAGCAGAGATTGTGTTTTGGCGCTCTCATGAGATGGACATGGATGAGCAAAGCGAAAGTATATTGTATGCGCTATCATATATGAGGTAAGGACTGTGGTTGCTATTGTTGTTGCTATCGTCGTCAAATGTCCCCCTGTCGCCCGCCAACTCACTATCTCCTATTCACCATACCACACGCCTGCTCACCCATTCCCGCCATCATCCAATGACTACTATCGGCGCCCTCCACTTCAACTTACTACCCCCTAATGACTACATGCCTTCTCAATCGTCTCCGTTGGCGAAAATGTCATCGTCCTCTCCAGCCCAGCCCTGGCCTCTGCATCCGCCTCCGTCAACACCTCATTCCGGCCACTTGCAATGCCAAAACGTCTCTTCACCGCCTTCCAGCTCTCTACAAGCGCAACATACACAACAAGGCAGGCGACCACGACGCCCCATTCCCACGTCAGTCCGCTATGCTTAAACACCTCACGATTGACCACGGGTAAGTAGACTACGGGAAACGAGATCGCAAATCCCGCCATGACGGCCCAGAACAGGAATCTATTATGCCAGATCGTCGGGAAGATGCTGAACGGCCCAGCGTGCAGTTTGGGATTGAGGTTGAACAGTGACCGCGAGAAATGCTTGACTTCCCAGGCCGTGACCAGCAGTAGCCATGTCAGCGTCGCATATGTGGTTGATCGAGCGCGGAACACGATGTCGCAGGTCGCGTTGTAGCCATCATTACAGTCATGTCCTAGATCGCCTCCGCCGGCGCCGTATGCGACGGAAACGAAGGATACAAGACAAAGCGAACCCATGAAGAAGCCGTAGATGAATTTATCCGTGATGAGCTCGCGGGTAAATACGCCAATGCGGAGGTCCTGTGGAGCGCGGTACATCACATCGAGTTGCGCTTCCTCGAGCCCAAGACCAATTGCCAGGAACGAGGACGTTACAAGATTGACCCACAGAATCTCAAGCGGGGACAGCGGGAATGTAGAGTTCCCTTGAGAGTCCTTAAACGCGAGGCCAATAAGCAGAAGAAGCACCTGTGCGATATTCGAGATGAGCAGATGCATAAGGAATTTCTGGATGTTGTCGAATAGTCGCCGGCCTTCCTCGACGGCTTTGACTATAGACGCAAAGTTGTCGTCGGTGAGAACCATATCAGCAGCATCTTTGGCGACGTCGCTACCTGCGAGGCCCATGGCGATGCCAACGTCCGAGCGTTTGAGAGCGGGCGAGTCGTTGACACCGTCGCCGGTCATTACGCAGTATGCGCCGCGGCGATGCATGGCCTCAACCACCCGGGCCTTTGTTGTAGGGCTACATCTGGCGATTACGAGCGGAAGGGAGGGCATGGCGTCTATCTCCTGCTCAGTGAGCTTGTCGAAATGGGCGGCCGGCATAATGGCGGTGCCGCTGGAAGAGCTGGGCATGTGCGGGCCTAGGATGCCAACATCATATGCGATTGCAGTGGCGGTCTTGATGTGATCCCCTGTGAGCATGTGTACGCTAATTCCTGCCATCTGACATTTTCTCACAGCACCAGCTGTCTCGAGACGCGGGGGATCGTAAATTCCAATCAGGCCGGCGAAGGATAACTGTGTCTCCACGTCTTCACGCTGATAGCTTTGAGTGGTCGAGCTGTGAAGGGGTAGATCGCGATGCGCAATACAAAGGACTCGGAGACCTTCTTCGGCCATCTTCTCCGCCATTGACATTATCTCGGCTTTCATGTCCTCTGTAGCGTCCAGAAGAGGTAGGATGACTTCGGCCGCTCCCTTAGTGTGAACCTTGATGACTCCGGTCTTGCTGCCATATACCACGGACATTCTCTTTAGCGTCGAGTCAAAAGAGAATTCGGAATACCATTTCAAGTCTTGTTTCTCTAGTAGAGGAGCCTTTCCATAACCAAGACGGAGCGCCAGCACGTGTAATGCGATCTCTGTGGGTTCTCCGATTGCTTTCCACTCTTCGGTAGGACCTATGGACGATGAGATGGAATCTTCACTCATGCAATACACCTGTGATAGATTGCAAAGAGATATTGTAGTCATGATGCCAGTCAGTTCCGAGAGCTCGGGTGTCTTCTCGGTTCCCAGGTTAGTGTCATTCAATTTGACGTGTCCGTCGGAAGGATTGAATGGGTCTGTTGTATCATGCACAGTGAGAATGCCGGCTCTAGGAATCCAAGCTTTGCGAGCAATCATCTTGCCCTGTGTCAAAGTCCCTGCGTAGTGTCAGTACACGGAACAGTTAGTTACACATGTTCTCTTACCCGTCTTGTCAGAACAAATATTAGTGACTCCTCCCACGGCTTCTAGAGCCGAAAGTTTACGAACGATAACATTGCCCTTGGCCATAGCCTTCGTGCCAACCGCCATGGTAATAGTCAACACGGCAATAAGAGACTCGGGGATGACAGCGACAGCGACGCATATACCATAGAGCAATACTTCACCACTGACATCCCAGACGTTCGCAGAGAACACTATGATCGCTAGAAGAATGGCCAATCCGAAGAGCAGTAACGCAAACTTGCTGAGTTTAATTTGGAGTGGAGTTCCCACAAGACCTAAGATGGTTTTCAAACCGTCCTTAAAGGATCTAAATGCATCATCGATGGCGCTCGAGTCGTCCTCGCGGACTTTCTCATCGCGGAGCAGATCCGCTATCTTGCCTACTTCAGTCCTCATACCGGTGGAGACAACTATACCAGTTGCGCGTCCAGCTGTCATATTGCTCGCAGAGTATGCCATGTTGGTACGATCACCTAGCGGGAGTTCTTCCTCGGTCAGGGTGAGGTTCGGATTCTTCTGAACTGGTAGTGACTCTCCTGTGAGCAGCGATTCGTCCGTAGAGACGTTCAAGCCACTTGTAAGGCGAAGATCGGCAGGCACAATGTCTCCAACGTTCAGTTGAACGATATCACCGATGACGAGGAGCTCTGCCTTTACCTCTATGGTCTGACCATCGCGAATAACTTTGGATATGGGTGCAGACATGTCTCTTAGGCTCATGATCTGTTTTTCGGCTTTATAATCTTGAACGAATCTAACAACGCGATCAGTCTGGTTCACACAACTGTTACGCATAGCTCAACTTACCCAACGACAATGTTCAGAGAGATCACTGCGGCGATGACGCCACCCTCAATGTAATCATTGATAGCGAAGCTCAGAGCCATAGTAATCACAAGAACAAGCGTTAGACTGTTTGATACTTGTCTTAACAGAATTTTCCACAGGGAAAGCCCGCCAGCTCCCTCCACCTTATTAGGGCCATCTCGTGCAAGGCGAGATGCAGCTTCGGCACTGCTAAGTCCATTTCTGATAAGCAGTCAGTCTTTTGCAAATACCTGTATATGTGGGCGAATAACATACTCGATATCGACTACGAGGGCTTCAGCGACTCTCTTGCTGTCGTATATGTGAGCGAGCTTATAGTGCTCAGTCCAATCTCCGATGATTGATTCAGACTGATAGTCACGTTTCTTTGGAGGGAGATCTGCCCCTTTGCTAGTCTCTTGTTGAAGATGAGAATTCTTGTTTCGGTCTGATTTATCTGCGGCTGGGTGTAGGCCACATATAGGAGGTTCAGTCGACTCCTCGACGTTAAGTTGACCAGCTTCTTCCATTCAATATCGAACGGCGCTGAGAAAAGACCAGGGGAACCAGGTACCAATGATTGAAGCAAAGCGTGGGTAAACTGTGTGAAAACGGTCGAAGAACAACCGGAGAGGTGTTGCCGAAGCCAAAGCCTACCTGGGGATGCAGGAAGGAGCCTGATATACCCGTGACCTGGGCCCCAGAGGACGAGGTTTGCCGTCTACTGGTGTTTGTCATTGCATGCATGCCGCCTTGGAGAATCACACGTGCCCTTGGCTTCATGCTCAGCAAACCCCACCTTGTACGACGTCCTGCCAGTGAATGAGCTCGCTGCTCGCAAACCTAGTCTGGATCGTTACGCAATCAAGATTCTCGAATCCTTCACTATGCCAATTTTGGTATTCTCCAAGAGGTTCGTCCCATCAAGTGAAGAGGATTCGTGGGGCTTGCCATTCCACCATTACTTGGCTGCTTGGCGTCTGTTTTCTAGTCCTTTTGCCGTTCGCCACGATGCAAGCCGGGAGTAAGTGGAAGTGTACGTCAGTGCCAATGTTACATCACTACTTTTGGTGAGTCGTTGGGCAGCGGACATATCATGGTTCTAGCGGAGTGGAATTGAGGCCTTGGATTCGGCCAAGAGAACGTCCGCTGGTGGAGGGAAAGCCAAGAGAAGTGGTGGAATGTCGGGTGGTACTGGTGGTGGATCCGATGACTGCGTAGTTTTGATACTGCCTTTTGCAGGTAGTAGTAGTAGCAGTAATTAGTAGTGTGTGACTGTGTGTACTAATCCATGAATATCAGCCACAGGTAGTCAATCACGGCAATAATGACCAGGCTGAGGGTGAGCTGTGGTTATGATTATTTTCTATGGTCTATCCCGCTGAGCCTTGCCTTGAACGCCGTTAGCCCACATGCTGCAACTCGCAAAACTCCAATTCGCTTCCGTTCGACGTTACTCCGACCGGTCCAGCCGGAGTCTGGTATAAGTAGGAAAACTGTTTGCATGCTCGCTCCTATAATTAATGCGCATAGCTCAAACTCTAGAACCGCCTCACCCTGATTTAATCCTCTGTCGTCCCCTCCCTGCTTCCTCGTGCTTCTTTTGGTTCCATTGCCACTCGAGTAACACAGGCAGAAAGTACCACAAATCGAATTCGGGCCATAGACAACTCAGAAAGACAATTGTCGTGTTCTCGTGGCACTGCCAGAGCATGAAATCGCTTAGACGTTCCACGCCTGACGTGCGTACCAGTAGGTCTAGCGGTGGGTTGTCCGCAGTGAACATGTGCGAATCAAGTATTGAGACATCAATGGACTCTGGGTCTGGGAGAGAGTCGCGGTGCTTATGTGTCGCGCTGGGATTAGTGGAGGTCGTAGACACATTGAGTGTGCTGGATGAAGCAATCGAGTCGTGCTCGTTGTCCTTGTCACTTTCCTCGAGTGGCGATTGTGTGCGAGACACATCTTGAGGTTCTGGACTTGGCGACTCTTCCACCACAGTAGACAGCTGCGCGGCACGAATGTTGCGCGTGATATGTGTTTCTGAAAAGGGGCGTTTCAAGGTCGGGCGGGTGGGCTTGTTATAGCTGACCACGGTATCGCGGATTGCTGTGGTGATCTCGTTGCGCGAAGTGTAAGGGAAGCAGACATTTAAGACGGCTTTGGTATTGTGAGAGGTCATGGCAACGGCTCTGTCGATAGCTTCGAGGACATCAGGCTTGACGAGGTCACGCTGACCAAGAACGCGCACACAGGCACCGTAGCGATCTAGAAGATCGCCGTGTTGCGCAAGCTGCACGAGCTTGACTCTGGCCATCTCCATGAGCGCATCCACTTCGTATTTGGAACGGTTGAAGTTCTCGATCGAGAATGCGTAAATGGTGACCACCTTGACACCGGATTTGTAGCATACTTCGAGGACCTGCAGGTTGAGTAGGGTTAGTCTTGATATATGGCTACAGGTCTGTATATGAGAGCCGCTACCTTTGCCAAAGCTTCAAAGCCCAAATTATGCCCTTCGACAGTCTCTATATGATGTGTTTTGGCAAACCGCCTATTTCCGTCCATGACAAAAGCGACATGCTGAGGTATAGGTCCTTGTCTTAAAGCTCCTATAAGTAGCTCGCGTATGCGGTGCAAGGCCCATTCTGCTGGAGGTGATTGTAGAAACCAGTTGCGGATATGCGACAGGTGCAGGGACATTCTGAGGTGAAATTCCAGTGGGCACCCAGGAGATAAGTATATGTGTTTTCAAGGTAGGAGCTCGATCATTGTCGTGCGCGAGTAGGCTTATGGAATATATATCAAGCGAATGAGGCTCAGTCCGTGTTATTACGCAAAAGACAGGACGGGCCCAAGGAAGTTGTCGTCAATTAGGTGAGGCTGTGAAGAGTGGCCAAGGTACCGACAGGCCATGCTTGCCAAAATGTTGGCCCAGTGGCCCCAGCCTGCAGCCCCGGTAACAACGACTGAGAGGGTTTAGCTGCAGAGACGTTTACGCGGCGTGACGAATTAGCCTCAATGCACCGCCACAACTTCCATAGATCCGAAGCGCCTTATATTGACGTAATATCTGCTTGATAAGTTTCTCTACAAGTGAAGTCTGCCCTTCACAGCAGAGTGCAAGTCTACTTAGACCGACTTGCTCAATTGATCGCTCTCACTGCCCTGACAGCCTATATTTTATCCCGGTAAGGCCTCGGTATCCTAATCCCTTCTGCGCCATGTGTCATGTTAGCTTTCGTCACCCCAACGAATCATATCGATCTCTCGATATTATGTTTCATTCAGATGTCTATTGCTAGATCTAATATGCATGCACACAGCATTGGAATTCTCTGGCCTACGCCGACCCACCTGATGCAGCACGAACCACTGTCCAGACCCTTGCACAAGTGCACAGATAGAGGCCTTGAAAATCATTCTTACGCCTGCGGAGTTATCTAAAACAGACGAACGCCGAAACATGACTCAAAAAGGACAAGGTCAGAGGCCAGACTGAGAGAGAGAGAGACGACGCCGGAAAATGCTGGGGGTATGTTCGATAAAGACGAGTGGTATTCAACAGTCGTAAGGGTATTGAAGAGACTATGGTTCTGCGCCGTCAGGTCTTATCGCCAAGGAGTGGCCTGGGACGGTCCATCTGTGTTCATATGTTAGACTATGATCAAGAGAGTGTTGTTCGGTCAATCACATACATCTTGACTTTGCCATCATCGCCTGCAGACGCAAAGACGAGTGGATCTATAGGATGCCAAGACACGGCATTGACGCAACCCCTATGAGCCTCGATGATCTCAACTAGGCCCAGCCCTGACGTTCGCCAAACGTATATTCGGTTGTCTACTGGTGTCAGCCAAAGAGCTATTGATTACGAATATACTTACCTTCACTTCCGCTGACCACGAAAGTTTCTGAGGCACCACCAAAATTACTCCGTATAACAAAGTTCTCTTGTGTGTGGCCTATGAAGTTTCTAACAGTATCCCCGGTGTCCAGATCGATCAGCTTCGTTTTGTTGTTGTTTACGCTCACGAGGAGAGTCTTGGAGTCACGACTGATGTTCACTGAAGTGATTCTGACACCATCAAACACCCAGTCTCGCACTTTCCCTCGTGTGACGTAGTCATAGACAAATATTCGGCCAGCCGTACCGTTTGTGGCTACCACAAGTCGTTCCCCATCAGGGGATATAGCGAGATCATCAACGCGGAGGTGCTCCTCTTTCCATTGATGTATTTTGACTCCCTTCTTAGTATCCCACATAATCAGTGCATTCTCCGCGTCCTGTGAGCCAGTCACGAAGGACTCGCCGTTAGGTGCCCATGCTGCACTCATTACTGGATATGTGAAGTCTGTCATTTCAAGTAGGACCATTTGAGTCTGTACCTTGTCAGCACATATCCGGTGATCAGAACGTCTTGAGCTTACTCCCACGTCCCACATACGTGCAGTCGTGTCTGATCCCTGCTCCTGGGTGCACGTTATCAGTTTTGTGTCGTCGGGACTCCATGCGAGATAGCAAACGCCACCCTCGTGCTCGAGCTCCATGAGCACGGATTGTGAACATGTATCATATATGATAACTTTACCATCTTTGCCGGCTGTAGCCAGTCTGGAACCGTTGTGAGAATATTGTAGATACCATACTTCATCCATGTGATCAGAGAGTGTCACATCAAGCTTTCGCGGAAAGTCGCCATGGTCGCATACATGGTCGACATAGAGGGACGGCGACGCAGATGTATTGTGGTACAGACAACTTGAAACCCAGCTGCTTTTGACAGTATCCAAGAGTATCGCAAGCCTATGCTCCGGAATCATGACACTTGGAGAGATGCGTTTGGACAGCTCTGACAACAAGTGCTTTCGAGACTGCCCTGCGGCGCCGTCCCATTGCGCGTATTGTCTCAAATCTTCAGCAGATCCACACATCATGAGACTTGAGAGGCTGTGGAGCCGCGATACATCTTGGTGCAAAGGTGTGAGTTCTTGTCGAAGTACCATTAGCGCTGCGCCGATATCCCGCTGCTCAAGGAGCTCCAGATACTTCTGCTGCCTCATCCAGAATCTCATTTCGTTCTTATCTGCGCTCTCTGCTAGAGTAAGACCTTTCGTATAGTTCTTGGAGTACCAGGATGATTTAGCCGCCTTGCCATTAGATTTGCCAAGTGGAGGACCGTCTTCATAAAGGCTCACCCCATCACTATGCAGTCCAAATAGTAGGGCCTCTGCCTCAGCCCATTCGCCACCGAGCACAGCGCTACGAAATGCTGCAACAGTTGGACCCTCAAGCTCATAGCCACTTTCGCTTATCAGAGACTCTGCCGCATTATGATATCCAAGGTCTGACAAACTCTGGATTAGTATTCGAGTCACTTCTTCTCGATCGTGTCCAAAGAATGTCTCTGTTCTGCGGAGTCTCGCTGAGGCGCCATTTGTATGCGAGATGGACCCGTTACTTTCCTCTTTGGTGGAACTACCGTTAGCGATCTTCCCAAGCCTAACGGTGCGATCTGGAGACCGCATACCTGATCCATTCGAGTACGATTGTGAGGGAGATTGTAAACTTCTTGAAGCATCGATTTCAGGACGCATCGTCTCTTCCTCGGCTCGCCTCCGCTTTGGCTGCTTGTTTGAGGACCCGCCCCTACGGGAAGTGCGGATACTCCGCTCAGACCCAGACGTGGAGCTGTCAGAGAGACTGCGTGGGCGTTTATTGGACGGCCGCAATCCAAGGGATTCCGGCGGTAAGTTCTGGGAGGAGATGCGAGAGGTTTGGGAAGGGTTTGATTGGTTGGTTGGTGCTGAGAATTCTTGGGAAGTAGAAGATCGGGAGGTCGTGAGGGCTGGGTGGTCGGAGGTGGATGGGGCAGGAAGGCGGGAATGAATCTCGTCGGCCAGGACGAAGCTTGAGGGATCGTTTGCGATATCGCAGAACGGATTGCTTAAAGATAATGGTTGTGGAGGAGCCGTAGCTTCACAGGATAACAGCTACATGCGAAGCTATTAACCTGGCCGATCTGTAGGCGTCGGAGGGGGAAGCCTGATTCGTAGGTACGGTTTCTGTTCGAGTATCAGCGTAGGTACGACAACGAGTGGTTTCGTATCCCGGATCGTTACCAGGCACCTAAGTAGCAAACTGATCTATGGGTGGACGTCTCGGCGTCTAGAGCACAGGGCGATGTCAACGGACTACGACACTGGAGACGACAGGGTGCTGGAACGAATAATGGAGAACTGAGGTGTCTGGTAGCAAAGGCGACTGTTCGAATGTCAAAAGAGCTCATAGGTGCCTTCAGTCAAGGCTCATGAGTGTGTAGTTGAGGTGGTCGATGAGGTCCAGAGTTAAAGGTTCTGGGAGCTGGCTGCAGCTAGCCTGATATGAGAGTCCCACGGCCGAATCGTTCCGCCGATGTCAGATGGCCAAGTATAGTCAGTCGCTCTCCGGGTGACAGTGTTCACCGCTGTCCTGTCAAGTGTTATGCCTCCCAAATTTGGACTACAGTGAATCACCGAGACAAAGATAGAGCTAGAAAGATAAAGAAGACTATGAGCTCATTTACATTCCGTTGCTGTCAAGGTCGCCGTAACGGGCCCAGCAAGACCAATTTAGTGGGGTATTTGGCTAACGTGCCACGGAGAGGTCCACTATAGGTAGAAGCAGTCTTTCGCTTTGTTTGTATACCGACTCTAGATGAAGAGAATATGATAGGTATTACTTCTACTGGTCCTTCGGTCGAAATGGATGGTACACAGTGACATGTTGTAGTATCAGACACTTATTCCCAGCTTGCATCTGATAGATCCATGCACGTACATCTTGGACCGGCCCCTCTTACCCACATCAACCCTGGAAGTCGTAGACGGCTAAAGAAGAATTCCCGCTTGCAATTCCGTGATAGTGATGCCTAAGCATATGCTGTTTATATTGTTAAAGTTTCTGGAATCACATATACAGCTGCCAAGTTGATCATTACCTGCAGTGTGAGGAGGAAGTATGGAAGATATTAGCTAGACCAAGGATCCTGCAGTAAGACCGAGTCGTGATAACCTGTGCGCATGTACATGCCTAGAAGTCCGCAATCGTCAAGAACGTCCGCTCGCTCTTACATACGACTGAGGGTTGTGAAGACAATTCACAGTGCTATCCTTTTCTATACTTCAGTGACGAGATCAATCTGACGTACTCTTGGTCATCGAATCTCGAGGTCTATAATGTGCTAATTTGCAGGTTCCCGGCCGAGCGATCGCACGATCATGGCCACCACAATCATAGATGGAAGCCTGCCTATATCAAAGCTCTCGCCATCGCTACCGGATTGCGACAGCAACACGATCAGAGCCATTGTGACACTCATATGGCCATACAGCTCGTCAACTCGGAGCTGCGCCCTTCTCCTCGCCGAGCGGGACTTTAGACTGCGTCGACACAAAGGCCAGGTCAGAGTCCAGCTATCGGGAACCTGTGCCCGTCGAGTCGCTGAGTCTGGAGTCGGAATCGGAGATGAAGTCGTACTGAGCCTAAGAGGTGCCAAATGGCTAAAGAATGATGGCGTCATTCAGACGCCTGGCAAGAGTGTAGACTGGGAGTTGAGATACGAGCAAAAGCTGGACCTGGAGGTATGGCGTATGACATATTAGGAAAAACAAATCCACTAACAAGAGGAGAAGATTCGAAAAGACTCACAAACACATACCATCCTCAAGGTTGATCGCAGCTCATCCCCTGGAGACTGTCCGTCGGCTGGTTTAGGTAGCATAAAAAGGACTTTAGGGCGGGTTCAGAGATCCTCCGATCAGTGGGCCTCACCAGCGTTTGCAAAGCAGCGTCTTCCTAGCGGGACATATGAGCAAGTCTTTGACCTATTTCACGACCGCGAACGAAAGAGAAGGAGGGTATCATGGCGTGGTTCCAGTGAATGGAGGCTCGTTGATGGCGAGATCAGTCCCGCAAAGGGCGATACTTTATTGGCAGATGATGAGGAAATTCTAACAGATGCCTGTGAAAGACCTTCAATGTCGCCTCTCCAACATCTTTCGACAACTAGAGGAGGAACTTCTCCTTCCCAGTCGAATGCTCTCAATAGCAATATGGCAGTGTTGGCTGGATCCGAAACTGGTTCACTCCTAAGGCCCATACATTTTGACCTGTTCAAGGTAGCCGGTCCAGAATCTCCTCCACCGGAGATTGGAGAACTTATAGATGCGCCGCATCCAGCATTCCAGTCGCCTGACACAGCTCACAATTTTGTGGAATCCTCTGCACCAGGAAATCTAGTGACTAAAGATGCTACTGAAAGCCTACCTCGACCGACCGACCATGCGCGTACTGAGGAACATGTGTCCAGCACACTTTCCAAGACCGAGTCAGGAACTACAGAGGCTAGAAAAGTCAATGCTGGCGTCGACGGAGTAGATCAGGGAACTCAAGTTTTGGACACTGCAAAGCTTCACGAAATTATTCGGGGAGAGCCGTTCTCGCATACACGGCATTTTACACGGCATAGTCCGGACACTGTGGACTATGCAGACTTTGAGGACGATGAAGATGAAAGTGACGACGACAGATTTGCAGCCGCGTATGATAGTACAGACGTGGATGAGACCGAGGACGGAGACGAGGACGAAGATAAAGACGAAATATACGACGACAAAGAACAGGATTCGATGATCGGAATAGAGAAAGACATGGATGACCGGGGTGATAGTGAACACGCTTCTCTGCGATCTGATTCTGATGAGGCCTCAGAAGAGGTTGACACCAGTGGTGAAGATGGAATAGACAGCGAGGACGAGCAGTCACAGAATATGGGACGATCAACACAACACGATAGGAACTCTCAAGCTACTCTTGTCATTGTCGACCTTGCAAACGATAGCGATGATCAGACTGAAGAAGTCGTTCCAAGACCTGCGCGGACAAAACACGTAATCGACCCTTCGATCGGCCACAATGGGGTGGGCGACAGCGATCAAGGTCAGCTTCGAACTCTGTCGCTGCCCGAACAGCATCTCGCTCCAAAAGTCGACACTGCAATGAAGCCCACATACTTATCACCGAATACGTCCGTTCCTCTAAGCAATACCGCTCCCCACACTCCTATATTGGATCCACTGAAGTCCCCAGTGCTGCCTCTCGTGTCACCATTTCCGCATGATTTCGCACCTTCACTGGTTGAGACTTTACTTGGGCCTGACAGCCAACACATGACCGCGGGGCTCTCACAGACTGCTATCATTGCGAACCGGCCAGAAAGTATTTTCAGCCTGCAGTCCCACGTGCAGATACTGCAAGACAATACATCAACGGCTCCAGAGAAAGATCAGGAAGGTTCCGAATATGTTGGGGCACAAGCACTAGCTTTATATCGTCAAGACTTTCAGGATTCGATAGGGACGCTTGTTCATGAACCTCAGCACGACCCGCATAAGACTAATATACGTATCAGTGATCTGAGCAGAACTGCAGAAAACTTACTACAAGACAATACAGATGTCGCAGCTCCAAATATTAATGACGAAATCTCGATCCAGGGGTCCATTGTAAGCATCGTAAACCATTCAAAGCAGCATAGTGTGGATTCTATTCATCAAGCATCTGAAGATTCTCGAGCTGTCACTCGATCGGCAGAAAATGGGACAGAAGAGATAGAAGCTCAATCTCGCGAGGATTACCAAGCTTGCCGTTTGTCTGTTTCCGCAGCGGACGAGTCACAACTTGATCGAGGAAGGGTAATATATGAAGCCGCTAATGGAAAGATGCACCCGCCTAGTAGCAGCTTCATATCGCCCCAGTCGAGCACCAATCCAGACATATATGGAATTCCACCTTCTACAGAGACAACAATTATCGATCTTGGCAGCGACGACGAAGATAGTGAAGTTGATCATAACAGATCTATCTCTAAAGACCAACCCCCGGACACTGAAACTTCGGAGGATCATCTTTCGATGCGAACCTCGCAGGATCAGGCGGAGGATACTGACATATGCGATAACGGTACGAACGAGGGCCGCGATGAGGAATATACTAGCCTACACACTGGTGGAGATGCTAGAGATGGCTATGATTATGGCGAAGACGTCGACAATGCTTTGTCATCGCCATCATCATCGCTGTCTAGTTTGCCAGAACTTTCTGTGTTGTTAACACAGACAGCGTCTCAGCACAAAGCCCCCCAACATCGAGTGAAAGGCAAAGTAGAGCCGCCGAAGTCGTCTCTGAAAGGTAGCAGAAGATCTACAGAACATGTCTTATTTGTCAAAGACTCGGAGGAGCCCAGTCTGCTCTCAGATGCAACAATCTCTACGCAAGTTACCTCTGATGCCGATACGGATTTCCCCGGCGACTTACGTGATCATGAAACTGGCACAGGTTCTATGGCAGTGGTCAATGCTGTCGATGATGTTCCCATTACTGATACGATACGAAACTGGAAGGATCTAGACTCGGATATGCTTCCCGATAGAAACCCCGTGGAACCACCGCAAGAGCCTCAAATCACACAAGCAATATCTCAGGTAGTCTCCGATACTTATGTTTCGCGACCAGGAGATCTTAATCTCGACTCACCCCTTTCGTCTGGGGCTAATGAGACGGAAGCCCCAGTTGACCTGCCAGACACAAAAGGATTCGAGAACATCACAGGGCATGACCTCGACCTTGACCTAGCAGACTATTCACAGGACCATACACCAAGTAGTTTTCACGGGCAAGAGGTTGTTTCAACTCCATCAGCTAAAATTATTGCATATGCTTTAAATAAAAGACCATCTGAGCGGAATGCCGTTGGCTATGGCGCTAGTCAAGACGAAGTAGTCGACGGGACTACGAGCTATTCTCCGTCGCAGATGGAGGACCTTGATAACCACAGTGTCTCCTCTTACACCACTGCCCACATACCCAAAGTTGTCTCGTGTCCTCCTCCTCTGGTTATCGAGGAGACAAATGTGGACACACAGCCTGACACCCAGGAGGAGTCATATGTCCAAAACGCAGTGCAATTGCTTATAAGCTCCCCACCGAACAGTACCAAGGAGCCAATGATTACCACTGCTCTTTCGCCTCCGAACATGCAAATAGCCCACCTCATCTCGTCTCCTCCTGCGACCATCCAGGAAACATATGATGCTCGGACACAAGAGGATTCCGCAGGAGCTTCCCAAAGGCTCCCGGCGAACAGGGTTCACCATCAAAGTGATAACGAGCCGTACTCCCCACTCAACGACTCTCGTCTCGTGGAAGTGAACACCCAAGTGAATGGAGAAGTGAACTTTGAACCTGACTTGCCTGGCCCAGAGAGGAATTATGTGCCGGACTCCGTGGTTACCTACTCGAACCTAAAGCTTCCCTCGCAAGTGTCCACTCCTCAGTTTATCATAAGTAATGACTATTCTGCGACGAGGTTCGAAACTCTCCCATATACACCAGACCCGAGTCAGCTGGAGACTAATGGTCTAAGAGAGTACTCCCAATTAGCTCAAGTTGACAGTATCATGCCAATAACACCTCAATTAACGCAACAAACCAATTCGGATTTTTCGATGAGATCCCACGACTCAGATGTCGGCCAAGAGCTGGAGATGATGCAAGAAGGCGAAGGTCAACTACGCACTGGGGCTCCATATCGTCCCGGTTTGCAGAATGAGCAAGTCACACCGGCCGTAACTAAAGATAACACAACGAAGGACGTCGAAACAGATCAGAGTCCCAAGGGTTCCAGGCCCAAAAGGAAAAGTGATGTTCCTAGGATTCTATCGCCATGGTTCGCCCCGAGTAGCGGAAATCAACCCAAAAGCCTACGGGCGAACGAAATCAAGGAAGTATCTCAGGGTATAGGAACCCCAAGCCCACAATTGAGTGATTCGCCTTCACGTCATCTGCGCTCCCACTCAAAGAAAGTTTTGAAGGAGAATGTCAACATTTCGCCCAACAAGACCAACGACGATGCTTTGACGTCTCCATCAAAGCCAGTAGCCGGACATACACAGGGCTTGCGGACCTCGATGTCTTACTATAGTCCCCTTCTATCCATTCAAGGACACCTCAACGGCCATACGGCTTCACTCGATGTACTTGCCCTCTGTTTGACGATCAACAAGCGATCTATGCGCACACCTAAAGGTGCGCGTGACTATTACACCTCTTTCTTCATCACAGACACAAGTATATACCCCCAGCGCCGTAATGTGCAGTGTTTCAGGCCGTGGAAAGCCGCTCTCCCTGAGACTGCGCCCGGTGACGTCGTCTTGTTGCGCGAGATGAAAGTTCGAGGTTACAAGACCAAAAAAGGCGACAGTGCTACTGGACTTTACAGCGGCGAGGGAAGCGCGTGGTGCGTCTGGAGATTTGACGAAAGTGCTCAAGACAATAAGCCAATCTGGGCTGTCAAGCATGATGCCGGGACAAGGCTTGGCAAGGAGGAGATCAAAGGCCCACCAGTAGAGATAGGCGACGACGAAAGGAAGGAGGCGAGGAGACTAAGGCAGTGGTGGCTCGAAGAGGTTCGAGAGGACGTCGACGAGAGCACCTTCGCTCTAGGCATTCCCGAGAGTGAAGACAATGCGTTCTTGCAAGCACAGAACTGAGTTATATCAGAGGCTAGACCAGGTCTGAGCTTCTTATCAAGAACAGTGGTGCATTCTATCTTGATCAACAGGTATCCACCGTGCCAACACGTACATGTTTTATATAGTTACCTACATTCGACAGCTAATTGTCAACATTCTCATGGTCATGGAAACGCGGCTATTGAACCGCATAGAGGCGGGCGTATCTCGAACTAGCCAGAAAATCAACAGATCTTCAAACCGCTTGTGTATCTACGTTGAGGCACTTCATTTGGAATGCTAGCAGCGTACATGTAACCACACTTGCTAAGATCCCATGCTCCATATCGCATCGCTAACTGCTTTGTCCCTCGCAGACCTGGAAAATATGTACAATGAAGTCAAAAAGGTCCAGTTCGCTCACTCGTTTGCCTACTCATCACTGAACAGATAGTATCAGCCCCTAGGAGAAAACCTCCGCACATGGCTATGCGCATGCCCGTGACCATGCCCGTGCCCGTGCCCGTATCCTTGATGCTGGCATCCGACCCTCGTCGGCGTAGCTCCAGGAGTTGAGCCGGGCAGACCGAGTGTAGGCGTCAAAAGTGTCGAGTTCGACGGCTTCAAAGCACCAGAAGAAACTGGGCCCGGCGTCGGAAGCACACCCACCACCGACGACGCCAAGCCTCCCGCCGAAGACAGGGGCTGCGACGACGATAACGCTCCGACACTCACACTCACACTCACACTCATGCTAAACGCCGACGAAACCGCTGACGACGACACGACCTCCTTCCCAACATCACCACCAGTCTCCACACTTGCTCCTACGAGCGGTCGCAGCGGCGTGACGCCTGGATAGAAACTCGTTGGAATCGTGGGCACGGGGATACTCAGCGACGTGCCAAACCCGTTCTGCAGGTTCGCCTCCATGCTCGGTACCACATATCCGGACGGCGCAGCCGTCAGCGTAGACGTCACGGCATCGTACGCATCACTGACGCCAGCGCCGTCACCAGCCAGACACGCACCTGCACCATAGGCACTGCGACATACGTGTGTCGCCGCGTCGCCGATCTCAGTCCACATGGCAAAGTCCGAGACGGCGACATCGACACACGGGGCCCCGTCGGCGCAGACGATTTTGACCGGGCCGCGCTGTAGTGCGTTTGCGGCGGTGCCGCGCCAGGCGGATACGGAGAGGTTGGAGACGGCTACGCCGGCGCCGGAGGCGGCGCTGATAGAGGCCCAGTACTGGTCGATGTCGAGCGAATATGCGTTTGCGTGGCCGATGAAGGCCTCGAGGGCGATGTTTGAGACGGAGCCGGAGCCGCCGTGGGATTTGAGCATGAACATCTGGTTTGAGGCCCAGGTGTAGATGTTGCGGTAGTGGATATTGGAGATGTTTGTGTCGGCCCCGAGGGAGCCCATGGCGCAGCCGCCGGAGCGGTTGCAGTAGATGCTCTCGATGAGGATGTTGTGTGCCGGGGATTTCACGGTTACGCATTCGTCTTTGTTTGTGACTTCGATCTGGGGGAGGGATTAGTTGGGTTTATGAGGTTGGGGGGACAGGGGGACGGACGTCGTGGATGTGGATGTTCTCGCTCCAGACGTCGATACCGTCGAGGCCGCCGGCATCGCCGCCGCGGATGGCCATGTTGTAGACCTCGCCATTGGTGCATGTGTCTAGAGAGAAGTGGAACGAAGGCGCGTCCGTTAAGGCGATATCGTGGACGGAGAAGTCCGAGACTTTGAATAATCTAAGAATACGAGCGCCGCTCATGCTGCCCTGGGCATGGATCTCGTAGCCGTTTCCTTGCACGGCGCCTTTCGAGGTGCTGCTGAACATCTCAAAATCGCTGGTGTGTTGGATGAAGATCATATTGCCGCCGTCAGTACCAGTTCGGTGTATGGTACCGTCAAGCTGAAGGGCCCATTTCGATCCCCCTGACAGACTTGCCCACGTTTCCAGCGCATAGTCTCCGGCAGGAATGATGACGACACCACCAGTTTTGCAATCTGCGAAGGCGGATACAAGAGGAGGCCCCAAGTCAATGGTCTTGTCGGCTTTGGCGCCGTAGTCAAGGACATTGCAGGTTTTGGTAGCTGACTTTGTGGCAATTGAGGTCAATGGACCAACGGTGCCCGAAAGTTGGCCTGCAACAATCCCTGCCGTGGCTACAACGTACCAGAATGAATGAACTAACATACTTGAATAAAGCACCGTGAACGAGCGACTGAGAGAAAAGAATACAAGCAGATAAAGGAGTGTAATTTTGGTCGTGTTCAAAGAACAATGGAGGGAATAACCAAAGATTAAAGAAAGTACCAAATATGGCCTTGCACGCCACGAGTACGTCTCGTTTCCCATCGACATGGTTCATTGTTGGGTTTAAGATATTCTGTTCGCATAATACTACATTCTCGCATCTAAAAAAGATACGCGATTGGTGCATTATTTCACAACGGGTCCTTCATCTACCATTCAGACAGCCGGGACGTGGGCTCATCGTCGAATAGATGGATAGCCGCGTGGGTTGGCAGGGATACTGAAACGGTAGTCCCCGTCCCTTACAGCCACATCGCGGTCGAAGCTCAAGAGTGTATAAGCAAAGCAAACACAAAACCAACATATCCACTCATACTCAAAGACATTAAGTGAACCGACACTATGTTGCAGTCTCTAGAACGCCACTGTTAGCTAGAATCATACAAGATCCATATATCGAAGTCTCGTAGGCATTATGTGATTCGAACTTCCAGCGCGACGATCCACATCATGTCTCATTTTTCTTTGGTAGTTCTCCACAAACCTGAGTCATCGAGTGAGAGTCTCCTAACGCCGAGTCATGCACAATACCAGTCCAACTCCGTGCTGCAATAGCTGTTCGTGTCTCGAAATGTCCCCATAATGTCCTCAATTCTTTGTACGCTTGGATTTTCGTTCACCCGTAGGGGCCTCTCCACTGGTCTTCGCCGCCTTGCTCTCCTTGGACTTGGTAGCATTTCTTTGGAAAGCCTCCTCAGGAGGCTCATCCGTGCAGGGTGTAGCTCTCTTCTTACTCCCTTTTGGTTTCGGCGCGTATCGGGCTTCTAGGTCCGCAAGAAAATTCCCAGCCCGAGACTTTTGCCGTTGCTGAATGAGAGCTGCCAAAGCGTCTTCACTTCCCTTCCCACCAGGTTTCTTACTGCCAGAACCAAACAGCTTATCCGCAACGCCCAGTTCCTTCGCATATTCCATGGCTTCTTTCCCTTCGCTTTTTGCCTGGTTCATCCGTTGCTTTCGACTTTTTGCTGTCTCTTTGGTGTATTTAGGGTGATCCGGCAACTGACCTGACTTAATCGCCTCGTCCAGCCACTTCTTGAATCTTGGCTCGTCCTCTAGCGGATCGCTGAGCATTATGACTGAGTATATCTGGTTTAAGTCGCCCTCATATTCTTCATATGCGTTGAACAGCGCCTGCCTCTCCTCGTCACTTCCTTTGTACTCCTTCTTGAACTTTTCAATTGCGTCCCCGGTGACCACATCCTCAAATTCAGCCTTGTAGAAGTCCATCCAGTTGAAGCCGTCATCGTCGAGGTCCAAAGACTCTTCCGTTCGACCAGTGATATCATAGCGCTTGCGACGTCGCTCATCAGAGAGGATAGCGTATGCGAAGGCGATTTCTTGAAACTTCTTGTGTGCAGCTTCTTTGTTCTCTGGTTGCGCCTTGTCTGTATCATATTAGATAGTACTTCGCTCTTGAAAAGCAATCGGAATCATGTACCTGGATGGTGGATCAGCGCAGATTTGCGATATGCTGATTTGATTTGGTCGGCTGTTGCAGCCTTCTCGATGCCAAGAACCTCGTAAGGATTGATAGAGTTAGGAGGGTCTTCGAGCAACTCTTCGTCATCAAATCTTGCAGGCATGATTAAGTGTTTGCTGTTTTGTGGAGTTAGTATAAAGGGCAAGCCAAAGATGGTTAATAGATGATGAGCCACCACGCGACGCGTCTGATTCACTAGCACAGCACTAGCGCGAACATTCTAACCAAGAGCGCTCCCGAGGCCACCACTTCACTTCATGTATTTGCGGCACATCTTACGACTCGGTCTCAGACGCATGCAGTATGTCTCGCGAAATAATTGCGCCCTTGGACCATACTGCATACCTTCGTCTTGCTCTTACAGAAGCACGGAAATCACCCCCAAAGGCTACAAACTTCTGCGTTGGTGCCGTGCTCGTCGATGAAGAACGCAATGAGGTTTTGGCAACAGGCTACACGCTCGAGCTTCCAGGAAACACACATGCTGAGCAATGTTGTTTGATGAAATTTGCACAAACTAGAGGGGTTTCCGAGGACTCAGTTGGAGATATACTGCCGAAATCGACGGTCATCTACACTACCATGGAACCTTGCGTGTTCCGGCTCAGTGGGAATGCACCTTGCGTTGATCGTATCATACAGACGCAGCTTGGTGGCCATGAAGGTATCAGGATAGTCTATCTCGGCGTAAAGGAACCGGAGAAGTTTGTCGGAGAGAATGAGGGCCGTTCCAAGCTCCAAGCAGCGGGCGTCAAGAGCATACACGTTCCCGGATTGGAGGACGAAATACTTCAAGTAGCAACGGCTGGTCATGCGAAAGACTAGCAAATGCGATGAAGAGCGTTGTTATAGGTAAGAAATGGTTTTCTGTCGTATTACCACAATCCGATATTAGAATCCCATTCCCCTGTATCGCATTTAAGGGATCTGCGTCTTGGGTTACACGTGGGGAGCCTTTTTAGCGTGTTTATGTCGTCATGACTTTTCTACATACGGCGAAGCGTGTCGGTGTGTATGTATGTTGATATATGACGTGCTATCGCTCGTATTATCTTACACCTT
The DNA here is from genome assembly GCF_010093815.1 of Pseudovirgaria hyperparasitica. Taxonomy (NCBI): domain Eukaryota; kingdom Fungi; phylum Ascomycota; class Dothideomycetes; order Acrospermales; family Acrospermaceae; genus Pseudovirgaria; species Pseudovirgaria hyperparasitica. The sequence goes on from NW_022985566.1 coordinate 589,160, forward strand.
TGTATTCCCATTCCAATGCGTTCTCTCATCAACCCTACTTTCACCTGTAAATCTCTGCGTTCGTTCCAATCGTCTAGATTCACCACATTGAAAGTATCGACTGCTCGCACTCAAACCACAAATATGTCTTCTCGTATGTTTATTCTTAGCTATTCGTCGACCTAGCCTGAACTAATTCAACCCTTCAAGTGAGCATCGATGTCCAGACCAAAGACCTCAAGTCTAAGCCAGGTGTCGAGCTTGATTCCGAGCAGAAGACTATCATAGGCAGCGTACTAGATCTTTTCAAAGGCCTTCCATCAAAAGAGAAATTGTCTCTGTGGAAGGACGATGCTGTTTTCGAAGATCCATTGACTGACGCACGCGGTCGCTCGCAATTTGAGGCTCAATGGGTATATATTATTCCTTCCAATCTTGCTCGGCCCGCTAAACATGCAACCAGTATGGTCTGGCTGCGGCTTTTTCGAAGATCGAATTACAGTCACATGAGGTTATCTCCGCCGGGAACCCAATAGTATTAGATGTGAAGAACCTTTACACTGTCAAAGGAATCAACAAGGAACAACTCATCCAATCCAAGATAGAGATCTATGTTGGCCCAACGGGAAAGATTGAGAAGGTTCTCGATAAGTGGGATGGCAGTATTCCTGATGGACCCTTTGCAAGTGTGAGTAGCCCCTGGCAACTATTCAGTCCCTTTTGGTGGATCAAATATACCGAAGCCTGGGTTTTCTGGCTTTGGAGTTTAGTCTGGGGGACCAGGTTGTGGTGGGTGCGTGGTGCAATTCACCTGCATGTCATAAATTGCTCATCTATGGAAATAACACTGGTGAATAGACCTATACTGACTATTACATTCAGGCATTCCGCCGTCTCAACGCAAAGGTCGTTCCAGGATTTGTGTCTGTTCCAAAGGATGCTGCGGAGGAGGCCAAGAAGAGCTCTTAGTTCACTAAATGGATTTTCATGTATCATGACCATAGGGCATCAAATATAACGAAGTTATCATATAAATCTTACACAGATCATTTAGAATGTTGCCGTGCTGTGCGGATGTTTCGATGTTCAATTAAGTCACGTGCACACGTGGAAGCGCGTCTGGCCCGACACGTCACCCTGCCCAGAGGAATCTCTACTTCTCAGGTTCACACCATATCAATAAGCAACATTATGACATGACGACGCGAAGAAGTCAGCAGGCTCAGAATAACGATATATACCCGGCGCGTTACTTCAAGGCTTCACGGACGTATGATGCTTGGGTACATTTGACTTGCAGCGATGTGCACGCTCTCCGTGCGGTGCGAGGCTTTGAGGGTACGTCTGTCGAGCATCGTGCATCAGATGGCTCAATTCGATGATGGGACACTATCATATTCTGCTCTCAGAGTGACAACTGACAATTGCGCAGGTCAGCAACTGCTCTTTCACCGAAACCATCCGATCCGATTCGTACGAATAACCGGGCCGATCAACAGTATAACCGATCTCTCTGCCAGATTTACTCTATTTACGATCGATGATAGCAGTGGCAGCACCCTCGAGATTAAGGTCCCTCGATTGCCTGCGGAAATTGCCGACTCTCCCGAGTGCCCTTCCAATACTGCGATCGATAATTTGAACGTTCATACAGCACTTGGGATTTTCGACGTAGTCGTTGACGACATCGTTCTTGATATTGGCACTGTTGTGAGCACGAAAGGCATCGTTTGCGAGTTCCGGGGCATCAGACAATTGGACCTGAAGAGGATCAAAGTTCTGAAGACTACGTTGGAGGAAGCGCGCTTATGGGCTAATATGTCCAAATTCAAGAACGATGTGCTGAATCAATCGTGGGTCCTGACTCCCGAAGAACGAGCAAAGCTAGATCTTCGGGCCGCAGCGGAAGAAGAGAAGGATAGAAGGAAGCAGAAGGAGTGGGCCGTGTATCGGAATAAGAAAGCTGAGAGAAAGAGATTGGCAGAGGAGAAGCGCAGAGAGAAAGCCGAAAAATACGAACGGCGGAGGTTAAGAGAAGAAGAGAAGATGAATCAAGGAGCATTGATTTGAAGGGCTTTGCATTGTTACGCCAAAGGTCAGAACGTGCGGTTGGGTCACTATTTATAGGACCTGCACAGTGTCCCTTGGTTACACGACCTGTGGACCGTCTCGGGGAGACTTGTTGTTCACTACATCAGATCAGCTGCGGGTGGATCCGTCAGCACATGGCTGGTGTGCTCTTGTTGGCCTCATGACTTAACAAGGAAATTTTGTGTCAAGTCGTTGAAGCTACAGGCCAAAATCTCGAATTTAACTGCCAATCAAATCACGAGCGCATTCCAGCCCTACCACGGCCACGTTCAACAAAACAGATCGACGAGCGGCCCGCAACCTTGACTGCCGTCCCTTCCATAGCGTACGTCGCGGCCCCTGTTCAGTCAACACTGTTTCTTCACCTGTGGCCCGCCTGGCCGGTGCTCCATATGGTCGCCCGGTGGGACTTCCTAACGACCTACCACCAGACACGGACACACTGAAGCCCGGCACAAATGTTACGACCATCGAGCGAGAGCCCTTTGGTAGGCGTTCTCGTTCATGCCAAATATGGGTTTATGTGATGTGATTCGCGCTTGAGTTCCCTTACAGATTTTCGGAAGCAGTTCCCTTCAAGTTCGAGGCGCATCATTAAGAAGGCGGTGCAGTCGAACTACGGATGAATTAGTATTCCGTCGCCCAAGATCAAGAACAACCATTCCAAGATTGTCCACATACCGTCAGCCGCCACCTCCAATCCTAGCAAGAATGACACCGGTTAGCGATTCGGTTCATGCTGTTGGGCAGAAGTACTCAGTTACTCAGTTCTCCAGCAAGGGTTTTACCATATAATCTCGTCATTCAAAAAAGCGTGCACTTGATTACTTCTTGGAAAGCCGGTAGTCTACTTTGTGAAATTTGATCTAGAAGTAAGTATGTAGAGAGGGGTCAGAACGTGTAAACAAAACACGTAATGCGGCCACATTTGAAACCATTTTGTTGCTATTATTTATTTCGCGAACGGAGACCATACCACTCATTGTCACGCTGTGAGTTACCAAGTCTTTCCCAAGCAGTATTTTCGAAGTGCATTGTACGAATTGGGATAGTAGACATGCAGGTGATGGTCTTGGAAATATGTACAAGTCAAAATAAGAACTGACTGAGGTAGTCGTATGTAGCTATCGACCTACTCCTCCGATGAGCAAGCCGGAACCGGACACGCTGACGAAAGCGTGTCCTGTTCCGGGACTGCATCACCAACAGCTAAGATATAGTAATGCGCATTCAATCTTATGGCAATATTACGCCACTCTCGGGAACCGATTCCTCTCTTGATGGCCGACGAGCTCTCTAAGCATGCAAAAGACCTCGAATCGACTGACAGCATCTCAATTAACCTAACCGCACGCGCAGCACGATGCAAGTAGTTACGCCCTCCAGAATAGGAGAAGAACTATCTCCAAACGCCAACTCATGGCCCCACAAGCCGATGAAATACCTAGATTTAGACGCCCTGGCTCAGCACAAGCGTATCAACAAGCTCTACACCAACCTCACATTCTGCTTTCCGCTGTCAGACACCAGTGTTCACACGCAGCTCTCCATTCAAGAAGCATTACGTCGCGCCCTCACTCGTCGTCTCTGTCCTGCCTTTCCATGGCTCGCTGGATATGTTTGTGACGCAGGAGAACGTCCAGGGGAGGGTCAGGGTAGATTTGCGATCAAGTACGATTCGTACGTCCCTGATCAACCACTCGGCAGCCATCTTGTCGATCCGCATCCCCGGTTCATCTCGTTTCCAGACTGGAAGGAATTGAAGAGGGTGCAATTCTGCCTTCCAACCGCCGGTCTTGATGAGAGACGTTTTGCTAGGTTCGAGACATTTGATGAAAGTGCAGGAAATGTGCTTGGCTTCGCGGTAGTATTTGTGCATGGAGGGCTGCTATTGACGGTAAGTGCCCACCACGGGAGCATGGATATGGCAGGGCTAGCATGGGCCATGCGGATGCTGGGGAAGGCGCTGAGGAATGAGAAGTACAGCGAAGAGGACCTGCGGGTCGGGAACATGTCTCGAAAGGGGCTGTTAGAGGGCTTTAAAGAGAATGACGAGTCCATTGAGGACAGCAACGTCAAGGACGAAGGCGTGACAGAGCGAACAAGACCTACAGAAACAAAGACCAAAGTAAACGACGAGACCAAGCAAACCCGCCTATGCTGGGCGTCCTTCTCGTTCTCCGCCAGCTCACTGTGCATGCTAAAGGAGTCAGCTTCACACGACGGCGTCCCATCAGACAGATTCATCTCCACAGACGACGTTCTCAGCGCATTCATCTGGCAAGCCATCACACGCGCACGCACGACTCGATTCACGGCTCACCCATCATCACTCACCACGATGCTCTCTCGAAATATCGACATGCGCCGCTCCTTTGGCGTCCCGCTCGCATATCCAGGCCTACTCGTCACCTCCACAACCACCCTACTCACGTTCGACAAACTCTTCTCTGCGCCCCTAGGCGCCATCGCGTATATACTTCGCGAGGCACTCGATCCTGAGACTCTGCGACGCGAAACACGGGCGCAGGTTGACTATATCAAGGCGCATAACGCACCTGCTAGAAAAGTGGGGGAGATTACGGGACTCGATGTGCGGCTGAGTAGTTGGGCGAAGGAAGATTGCTGTGAGGTCGACTTTGGGCCGGAGATTGGGAGGCCGGTGGCAGTGAGGAAATTGTTGTTAGAAGCTGGGGCGAGAGAGGGATTGGTTTATTTCTTGCCGCGGGGTCGGGATGGGGAGATTGTTGTGGATGTTTGTTTGACGGTGGGTGATATGGAGAGGATGAGGATGGATCGTGAGGTTGAGAGGATTGCTGTTATGGTGGGTGGTATGGGTGTTTGTGGTGATACCTAGTATGGAGATTAGTAGGCTGAGATTTGTAGTTTTGAAACAGGTGAATTTAGAGTGCAAGGAGAGGAATATACGCGGACAAAGCATTCCAGAGCAGCTAGTGTGGCTTGTCAACTTGCCGAAGTCAACACAAATATGTTGGGATATGAATAATAGAGGCGTACACAACGATAGGAGCACTGCGGTCTTAAAAGTTTGGATTTGGATATTCTGGATCGTAGTATAGCTCAAAGTGTCTGATGATCGACGTTAAGTCTAGAAAGCTGACAAGAGAGTAACGGTGATGTAGTAGGTTTCTTAGTCTTTTGATAAAGTTCAGAACAGTATTGCGCTAGCTGCTCGTATTAATTTGACCGAAAGTTTTACTATACACTCACACGGTACAACAGTGATATGACATGTTGGAGGTGAAATTGAAGTTGGAATTTTAAGTCTACTCAGGGGCTTAACGACCAACTGTGTGAGAGAATGCTGTGTAATAATATGTAATCTATACTGTGCAAAGTTACGACGTCACCATGGCAATACAACGTCATATACCGTTCGTTAATGGATAAGCAAAGACAATAACGATAATGATAATGAAAATTAACACGGCAACGCTTTACATAGCAACGCTTTACATAGCAACGACTTACATAGCAACGCTTTACATAGCAACGACTTAACACAGTAACGATTAACATAGTAACGATAACACAGCAACGATTAACACAGCAACGATTAACACAGCAACGACGTATAAAGCAGCGACTTATATAGTAACGACTAACATAGCAACGATAACAACGATAATACCAACATAGCAGCGACTTAACATATTAGCGACTTAACATAGTAACCATTAACATAGCAACGATTAATATAGTAACGATTAACATAGCAACGACTTACACAGCAACAGACGACCACACAAGCAACAGACGACCACACAAGCAACAGACGACCACACAAGCAACAGACGACCACACAAGCAACAGACGACCACACAAGCAACCTACCAATCCTAGCCACACAATCACACACCTCGACACCAAAACCTAGCCACACACCCATACTCCCCAGCACCTACCCCCTAAACCTACCACAACTCCCTATCAACACTTCCATGCCCACCACCTCCCTCATCCCCTCCCATCCCCTCCCCAACCCCAGCCTCACAATCCCACAAATCCTCCTGCCCGCCATACTCCATTCTCCATTTTTCATTCTCCATCCAGCATCAACCTTCTAGGCAGCCATAAAACCACTACCAACCACGCACTCACCGCCTCCTCGCATCACAAGACTCAATGCGGCATTTTCTCGCTCTGCCTTGCCACGTAACACCAGAAGGAAGAGAGGGGTGTGGTTGTTCAGTTGGAAATTTGGTTGTTCAGTTGGATATCTGGTTGGTTGGTTGGTTGGTCAGACTGAGTAAGCAGATGGATGGGTGCGTGCGTGAGTGAGTGAGTAAGTGAGTGACCGGACCGGACCGGACAGGGACAGGGCAGGGTAGGGTAGAGTACGATAAAGCAAGGCCGATCTGCACATCATCGAATTGAATCGCATTACATTGAGACGAAGAAGGATGGAATACCTGCGTGTGCTGTGCTGTACAAGTCAGTGTAGAGCGTGTGTGTGGTTGTGATTGTGGCTATGCTTTACGCGCAGATGCGCGGCTACCACAGGGGTGGTGATCAACCCCCAGTAACATCGTAGAACCAGGGCATGAAGTCAAGAACATTGCATACGCCAACAGTACGCTGCGGAATCGTGAGGGTATGATAAAGCTGCCATGGTCACCGGAATGACGCCTACCGGGGGCTACATAGATGTAATGTACAGTTAGGTTGTTATGAGGCGGACTCGGGATTCTGGGGAATGTGGCTGAGGCTGGGGCTGAGGCCGATGATGGCTCAAGGCTTGGCGCTGAGTGTTAATATGGTAGCTAGGGTTTGGAACTAGAATGGAAAGAACTAATTAGTTGACGGACTAGTTAGTTGAACTATGATAATCGTGGTGAACGTGCATGTATATCGATAGTAGATACTAGATGAATACTAGCTAACTCAACACCACAACAATCTCATACACAGCAGCCACCACGCGTAGAACACTCTCCCGTCTGCACCACCACCACCACGCAACGCCATGCAGCAGCGCAACGCAGCGCCATGCCATGCCCTCCATGCACGTGGCAGCCGCCCTGCAATGCCGGGAATTAACCCGTTACTAGCCCACTAACCTCCCCTCCCCTCCCTCCCCCATCCCCTAACCCTCTTAGTCACCACACGATCGCACCGCATCATTCCTTACCACACCATTAATTCCCTATCCCTATTAATTACCCAACCATCCATCGAATACATCCCTTCCCATTCTTTCGCTTCCTCCTATCCTCCTTCCATGCCTCTATACTTCTTTCCTTTCTGCCGTTGTTATATTAGATTACATTGTAGTTGTCTCCTTGCTCGTACGTCGTATCTTACGCTGTTGTATCGTGTCCTATCGTGTCCTATCGTGTCCATCGTATCATCTCCTGTGTTCCGCCCGTGAGATAGACGGTGGGTGGGTGTCATTTCCGGGCTTCTTCGTTCGCGGGTGCGGTCGGATCTAGGGACGGAGAGGTGGTGGAGGGGTGTTTCGAGATGCGTGCGTGCGATGGTGATGGTGGTGGTGGTGGTGGTGGTGGTGATGGTAATGCTATACTGTGTTTCGTGGTAGTAGGCTGGTTGGCTGGCTGTATACCGACACCTCGACACCTCGACACCTCACTTCATAGATCACGTATACCAATAATTAAATCCACACAGCAGAATCGTGTGTAATATCTAACCAAACACCATCCTCGCGTACCGTTTTGGTAGAGACCAGGTCGCAATTTCAACTCTGCAGATACAGATAGTTCTAGCTAGATAATTACACCCGGACATGATCGCGCGGCCGTACGCGAACTGTATCTATTATCCAATATCCATTCTCCATTCTCCATTCTTCAATCCACTATTGCCCGTTCTCCATTATCCATTATCAATTATCATCCACCCCTCCAACTATCCGTCCATCCGTCCACCCGTAGATACGCACCCACCCCCCTCCCCCTCTTAACCCTCCAAACAACCCTCCGCTACAAGCCCTCTCACCCATCCACTCCCCTCCCTAACCCGCAACCCCTCAAACCACAAACCATAAACCCAATACACACCCATCCCAACCCCCTGCCTTCACCCGTAAACAACCCTCCCGCCTCCCGCATCTGAAACACGCTAAACCACATGGTGCGGGCGGCATTTCTTAGTGGCCCGGGCAACTAGTGCCTGATGCCCGCCTCTCAAATTGGTTCTATTTTCGAAAACTTCTTTAAAAAAATGCCTCATTCAATTGAGACATTATTTTGCTCCCATATTAACATCTGCCGCGAATGATAGAAACAGAGAATGAAACTAGGAATTTCGCGACGAGCGCACGCTCCTTCTAGGTAGGAAACATATATAAATCATCTTCGAGTTCATAGCCAACAAATTATTCATGATATCTATCGGCATTACTCTACAATGCATTTCTTAAACACACTTATTACTATAGTGGCTGCTACCAGACTTATAAACGCCTATCCACAAGTTAACTCTCTAATAACCGACCGGGACGAAATACGAAAGAATATTACCCTCCCAGCCGTAGAGAAGATTATTACTGCACTCGAAGACCCAGATCGTAAAATTCCAGATCTATGGGAGCAAGTATACTCTCAGGTCGGATCGTATAATGTCTGGAACGAGATTTGGACCGAAGTTATCCATGGGTTCCACCGTATCAAACTACCGAAGTATTTGGAGACCAAAAAAGTTAGTTGTAACGACGACAAGCCGGAGAGCAAGGAGGATTATGAGCGTTCTTTGATATTGCTATTCGAATCTATTCGACAGTCTCATATCTCCAACCTTCACGGCGATCAACGGTACTCTCATGATTTAGTCCTTACATCTGGCACTGTCATGGCCTATGGATGTGACTATGGCTGTGGGCAGACTATACATCTCAGCGATCTCATAGCCATACATGCTGCGATCATGAATTCGTGTCCTGACAATGGCGGGTCCCTTGGTATAGATGAATGGCGCGCACTCTATGGTGTTAGAAGCACATTGTCCGACGCTTGGAGTACATGTGTCCGCCGAACGGAAGATAGACCAAAGTGTAAGCATTGAACATAATAAGAGACGGAGAAAAGCGTTTGTCTGTTGGGTACTATGTCTATCTACATACTCTGTCTACTCACATACTCTGTCTATTCACATACTCTGTCTATTCACATACCCTGTCTATTCACATACCATGTCTACTTAGATACCATGCCGGCCAAGAAACTACATACTCGGGGTCGACGAAGTAAATACTCTCATCCAGGATAGGCACGATACTGTAGTAACGACATTAGCTTGACTCCCATGAGACTTTAATCCACTCTCTCGGTATAACTACGATTGGGTTCGCCCGCCGACAGCCTACAATAGTCTAGCCACGGCTAGCGAACCATGAACTTCGATCATTCGCTGTCTGTTGGTCGTAGCAAGATGAACCTGAATGATGCTACAATACGAATGGCTGATCGGCAGATGAGTTTGGCAGGTAATGGTACGTGTGATGTGATGCAGGCTACGCGGGGCTGGGATGTGTGGTACGTGAGTGCGTGCGTGCGGCGCGTGCACGGGAGTGGAGTGGAAGGGATGACATACTATGGCATACTGGATGGATGGATGGATGGAGGGATATATTTAGTCCGTATACTATACTATGCTATAGTATAACGCATGAACGGATGGGGATTGGATCTAGGATGGAGAGAATGGGATGGAATAATAACACTCAGAAATCGAACTGAGACTGGGACTGAGACTGAGAGTTCGAGAGATTAGTGATCGATTACCACCTAGGCTCTAGATGTGTATCATAATCCATAGTTCATCATCCATCCATAGTTCACAATTCACAGTTCCAGCAGCGATCGATCGCAGCCAGAAAAACACCATGCGCCACGCCACGCCAGGAACCCAACCAGAACCAACACCAAACCAGAACCAAGTATCCAGTCATTCAGGAACCAGGAACACACCTCAGGAACACAGAAACTTGGTATACCTAGCTAGGATTACAACATCTAGACTATATGGTTAGTAGCTGTACAATCCAGACCAGATCCGACCAGCGAAAGGTTAAACTCCGCACTACATAGTTACCTACTTCCTTACCTACTCCCTTCCGTACTTACGATGAACCACGAACCACGAACCACGACCCCAAAAACCCACAAAACACAACGAACCACGAACCACAACCACGAAACCACAACGAAAGGTAAAACTCCGCAGCTCTTACGAACCACAACCTCCGAACAACGAACCACCAAAACCCCCCATCATCTCAGGGGAAGGAAGCGCACCACCACCAGCACCATCACCACAGCTACACACAGCAAAACAAGCAGCAGCAGCAGCAGCAGCGTATCGATCAAGTCAGTTCTTCCAATCGACACTTCATAATTAGTGTATGTGTGCGGTATGCGTACAGTATGATACAAATACAAAAAGTCCCGCAAACGCACGTGTCGTCCCCTCCTCCTCCTCTAACCCACCCCAGCAAGCCCAGAATAGCAATACTTAGTTCTGCCCACTCATCCCCGGTAATCAAGTGAAGTGACTGCATCCCAGCTCCAGCTCGAGCTCGGGCCCTCTGTTGAGAATGTTTCGACGGTTTCGAGGGTATGCATGTATGTCTTGGCTGTGCTGTGCTGTGCTGTGCTGTGCTGTGCTGTGCTGTGCTGTGCTGTGCGGTGCGGGGAGATAGGGGGGAATGGGCAGGCAGGCAGGCAGGTATGCAGGATGCGAAACGCGATTTGAGCGTGACTTATGGGTGCCTGACCTGTATGTATGTGTGTGTATGTATGTGTGTGTATGTATGTGTGTGTATGTATGTGTGTGTATGTATGTATGTATGTGCATGTAATGCGTGTGTATTGTGAGACGAGACAAGAGGAGGGAGGGAGGAGGAGGAGGGGTAATTAGTGGCAGTAGCAGCCAGCGCACGAGGGCACGAGCACGCGCACGCACAACAATCAGGCACGCACACACACACACATGATGGATATGCAAAACCCACCGAACAAAACACCAACATCCACCGGTCAAAAAAAAATAGCAGTAAAAACGGGCCAGATCATATGATTTGAATTATTATTAGATTCTTCGGAAACTCGTCTTTCCCCTTCTTCCCCTTCCCCTCTTCCTCCGCCGGGACCAGGTCAAGACAAGACAAGTCAAGACTAGACTATCTACTATCTGCCATCTGCTATCCATTTCCCCACCACCAAGATAGGAACGCGTCCCATCCATCCGTAGATGCATCGCATCATACCTATGCCAAAACTCTCTGGAAAACAACTTCGACAACAACATCAACTACTACTACTAGAAAAACCAAGGAAAAACAAAACAAACAAGAGACTTTCGTATGCGCCGGTTCAAATGCTATGCTTTCGCTTTCCATGGTACCCGCTGAAAATTTGGAGTTTTGTCAAAAAAGTACGCCGTTTCCATGCCTTGTGTCGGACGGAATGATGCAATGTGATTTGATTGTGTGCCGTGTCCACCGGGGACAGTGCTGGCAAAAGGAGATAGAGAGAGAGACTTCGTCCGTGGCACTCGTGTTCAATCCGTCTGTGCATCTATCGTGATCCCGTGACTATAGTGACAAAGAAAACTTTTTAATGGTCGGAGAGAGGAGATGAAGGTGGTGGTGCTTTAGTAGGCTGCGTGCCGGTGTGCGTTGGAGCTGAGGAAGCGTGTAAAGATGTTGCCGCTGGACTTAGCCTTCTTGGCCGGCTTCTCGTCGTAAATGTTGAGCGTGTGCTGGATCTTTTGGTACGAGGTCGCTGGCTGCACGTGCACGAGGGTAGCACCACTGTCCATATCGTAGTGCGGGATGCACGTGGCGTTTTGAGCGACATCATCGTAGGATCCAGTGAAGCTGGCAGGCGAGCCGCTCGAGACCGAGTCCGCGGAAGAGGAGCGTGTTGGAGGTGAAAGCGACGGTGTTCGAGAAGCAGCGCGAGAGGAAGGATAGGATGGGTATGCGTGGTAGGACAGGTCTTGGTACGATCGGTTGTAGCGCGACCTCGACTCAGCATGGCTCGCAGCCAGAGCGTATTGCTGTTGCTCTCGCAGACGAGCAGCGCGCATCTTTTCAGCCTGGGCTGCTGCTTCGCGGGCCTGATGGTCACGGATAGGCGCCAAGAACGGCTCGAGGTGTATGTAAAGATCTTCAGGATTGATCCGGAGGTCCCATTCCAGAAGGTGGAGGAGCTGCCTCTCCATCAGGTTGACTTCGGTGATTGAGAAGCCAAAGTTTTCGTATCCACGCACTGAAGTGTAGCGGGCCCAGTGCTTGTTCTTGGGGGAAGAGTCGTTGAGATTTTTGGCGGCCAGGATCAAAGAGGCGAGGAATATCCGGTGAACGGTACATTGCATGCCCTTTGCAACCGAAGGAAGACGGGCTTGTAGTCTGCTCAGGTAGACCAGCGAGGTCATCAGAGTTGGTACCTGTACATGTGACCGCTCAACCAGTGATGTGATGAATGCCTCGACGGAAGGTAATATCGAATCCTGTACATGTGACGAACGCTGGGGTGGACTGGAGGGAGGAGTAGGAGGTAGTTGCTTGCGGGTCTCTGGACGAGCCTCGCATCGAATAACTTGGGAGGCCTTTCGAGCAAGATATGCAATCATGTCCCTAGAGACTGGCATCTGCACGAAGCAGTCCAGAGCAGCCTTGTTCTGGTCTTGGGAGGGAATTGCGTAAGCCATGGCGTATGGAAGGCGTGTGAATGGCGTGAAGATTGGTGGTGGTGATGAGTAAAGCGAGAATTGGCGTGGTTCGGTAGAGGATATATGTATATCAGACTTGACACCCAACTAGCAGTGATATGTTGCGTGGTGGTCCGTGTGAGGATGATGGTGTGCAGGGGGGTTCCGAAGGGGGTAAGAGAGCTAAGACGAAGGATCCCTGTCGATGCACGGCAGAGGGGCCCACTCAGAAGCAGGCGCAAGGATGATGGAGTCTGGTGAGGCAGCTGGCGTCCTGGGGGGGGGCTGTCCGGTGCTGGTCCTTGATGTCGGAAGAAAGGGTATTTTTTGGGAAAGTTGCTGTCAGCTGAGCCGTGTGTCTGTTGCTTGAAGTCGGGACTGCGGGCGTTCGAGAATGTAGCGATGACAACTGCCAAGATCCGACCAGCGGAGAGAGAGAGAACCGTGCGAATAAAAAAAGGGTTGAGTAGGAGCGAAAGAATGCCCAAGGCGTTCCAGATGAAGCACTGCCGTCACTGGTCTCGTTGGTAGTGGGAAGTGGTGTTGCGAGGTTGAATTCGCCGAGGACTGCGCCTTGACGAAGGAAGACTGGCTGGTCGGTTGAGAGAGGCTGGCTGTTCTACGGGCGCACCGGGCTGGCCGAGAACAAGAGGGTAATGGTGGCTGAATAGAAGACGAAGAAGACGAAAAGAAGAAGAAGAAATAGAATAAGATGGGAGAAGAAAAGGTGAAGTGGAGAGAGAGGTTTGAATGTGAAGATGTCGGAATAATGCTCCAGCAGCAGCGGAGAGCAACGATACTTATTATTGTTCACAGCCGTTGTTTTCGGTTGCTTGCTTAAGTTGCTTGGCCTGGCGGTTGCAGGTAGCAGTGGGCGGTAACAAGAGGAACTGCAGCGCTCTCTCTCTCTCTCTCTTGTCGCTTGTAGAGGCGGTACGAGAGGGCGAAGGTGGGGGGGCGTCTTTGGTTGGTGGTGGTGTGTGGGTAACTTGCCAGGTTTTGAGCCAATGACGACTGCTGATCAAGCTGTTTTGTCTGGCGCGCGAGAGCCTCGTCGTCGTTTATAGGCTGAGAGACCGTCAACCACACTTGATGGTCGTCAAGAGGCGTGTTTCAAGCTCTCGGTGGCCTGCTGCCAACTGCACTCGCTGTTCGTGCTTCGTAGGCCGTCGTCGTCTGTCTGTCTGCTCCGCTTGACCACTCTCGAGCCTGGTGCAATGATCCACAGGCACTACGTTTCCTCGTGCGAGGGGGTCGGTGTTTCGTCTGTTTGTGGCTTATCTGTTTGAGAGCCAATACTGCAGGCGACGCTGTCCTGCGATGAGGGCTAGTTGCGCAGTGAGAAACGTTTGAGTCACAGGATTCTGTGTAAGGATGCCGATGTTGGATGTTGGATGCTGGATGCTGGATTCTGGATTCTGGATGCCAAATGCTGGGCAATGATTCAAGTCTGCTTGCTATATACTGGCTGTCGTGACAGAATCGAGTGGCGGGACCGCTGGGTTGGGTGCAAAAATGCGTAATTATGGAGTTGGGTACCACTAATTTACTTGCTGAACAGTATCAGAATGAGGCTGGGACATTATTCTTTGTATGCGTTGGCAGCGCTGTGATGCTGGCTGTCGTAAACAATAGGATAATAGGACAATAAGCGTTGCTTGCTTGCTGAATAGCAGCAACTCACCACCTAACCACGCCTAGATAGCCCCAGGTAAGCCCAGGTGTCTGAATAGCCCCGCCCAATCAATGGCTTGCGACATTCACTATAATGTCGGAGTCATTCATGCGGAACTTCGACTTGACGAGTTCGTAAGCCCTCGATAGTTTAGGTACAGAGAGGTTTGGTGATTGATTGCCACGAGCCCCCAGCCACGGGGGTTGCGTGTTCGCCTTCAACAGCCCCGGATTTCGTGCAGAAGGTGGATTACCACCCAGTGCCGGCGAAGATTGCGTTGGCGAGACCCAGACCGATGCATGACCTCGACTCCAGACATTAGTATCAGGATCCGGCATGATTGCAAGTCTGGAACAGGTAAAGGATAAGCAAGATTTGGACTGGTTGACGCGTCGTGCCAGGAAGTTGATAGCTGGAAGCTTCGTGCAATTCCAACCATCTACACGCGCCACTCGTGGCTGAAAGATCTGCCGAGTGCCGAGCGCCAATCATATAGCCAGGAGCACAACCAGTGCCGAACTTTTTCCCCACCAGCCACGCGAACGGAAGGCGCAGGGCAGTCGTGTGAATGGCGAACCGCTATTCTTTTTGCTCCACTTGACTTTGCGCCCCCCCGCCTTCATTCTCACCATCATCCCGACTCACCATCAACCCATACCATCACCACTGATACAATACTACCTTATTATCATCATCATCATCATCATCATCCCTTGCTATTCGTCACGCGCACTTCACGCCATCTATGATCTACGATGCCCACCGCAGCAAGCATCTGCACTGTCTGCATCAGCAATCATGCATCAAATGATCATGCTCTCAGCTGCCCCAACCACGAGCACCACATTTTCGCATCTGGTTTCTCCACCCAAGCAACTTGGTTGGCGATCTGGCCCATCACTCATCATGGAATCAATCAATAGTGTCGAAACTTATCGACTGCCTCTCGACTGTCTGGCCTTCTGCAAACCTTACACACAATGCCATCTTCAAGCGCTGCACAGCCACCATCTATCTCCTTTGCATCTCGTCAGACTATTGATGAACGACTGTTCGAGACACGCCAAGATGTCGTGACTACGCGTCTATGCATCCTCCTTATTTGCACACAAGAGCCGAAACCTATCTTGCATCGCTCTCACCTTCACACTACGCCTCAGGTTATTTTGAGAGACTCGAGAGGGCGCTCAATGTCGCACTGTGCCACGCGCCTCGCGAGCGCTTAGCCGTCCGCCGTTCGGGCGGCTGCACGCCCTACTAGAGGCCAGTCGAGTGGCCTCTACCCAAGTAAGAGCCAACAGAGCCTCAACTTTCTGACAGGCGTCTCGCTGCACTGCTTATTTTAGCCCTGTCTAGTGTTTGGTCTTCCAGAATCCAGTTATGCTAATCTTCTTTGACTACAGATCGCCTGCAACGATCCTAATTCCTTACCTCTCCTCAGACACTTTTCGCTTGTTGCTTCCCGAAAAAGCCCTGAGATCGATCAAGTAGCCCAAAACAGCTATTACCGTTGGCTCCAAACACCCATTTCTGGCATTCCTGAGGCCTCGAGATGCCATTCTACATGACACCTTGCAAGCCGCAAGGACACGGGGCTTTGTCGCAACTCTGTAAAAGAGAGCTGCTGAAGGATCTCCTTCGGTCCGTGTGACTATCTGTAGCCATGCACTCCGTGATGTGATCCATATCCTCTCTTTTGCGTTTAGCTCAATTGCTAAGTCGTCCGTCCAAGAGGCATTATTTTGTTTGCCGCGTCTTGTCTCTGATCGGTGTCGCTAAGACCGAGCGAGCATCAGCAGCCTCGCGCGGGTCAGGCCGCTGTAAGACCAGCCCTACGGAAGCGCCCGAGCGATCCTTCGCCCCTCCTCCAACAAGACCAGGATTCATCTATGCGACTGGCGATTTTCAGATCGAGAACTCTTCTTTCAGCATTATCGATTCTGTAGACTTTGCAAATCAACACGTTCAGCAGTTTGATCCCACGCCTCATATGCACTACTACAAAGCCAATACTGCAACACAAGGCAGTGGACATATATTTGCAACTACCGTCGGCAAGCGGCCAGAACTAGAAGAATAAAATCCTAGCATCACCAGTGACCTACGTTCTATATGGAGTAACACGGAGTTGTGCTAGGATCATGGATCTGAGACGAAGATCTACTTTTGTAGAAAGCCAAGACGCGTTCCAGCGACCAGTATACAGGTAGTTGTCATACCCCAAATGACGTCTATGCCGCAATCGGTCCCGCTTCCAGACCCGCATGCAGGTCCCGCGTCCGTGTTTTCTGTATGTGCTCTCTGGTTCCTATTTGAGACTCTTGAAAGTCGTGCGATAGGTCGCCAGAAGGATTGCAAGACCACATACCACAGGCCATCTGCTGTACAAGAATTCGCTCAACTAAAAATTATTAGTGAGGTGTCGCGCATCGATTGCGCCAATTGAGCCGGACTTGTCCCTACAGAGACCACTAGCTGCTTCACGCAATCCTTCAGGCCCGGCAAACGTCAACTGGTGACAACACCACCCAATATTATTTCGTTGAATGTGGCCTTTCGGATCTCGACATGATCTTTTTTTCCCTCTTTGCATTCGACTGCTCAGCATGTAGGAAGGGAGGAGGTTCTTGCTGCATTGCCCAGCCGCAGATACTCGGACGACCTGTACTGTACCTCATCAATTAACGAAAGGGCGGTCCTTGGCTACCCAGCGCATGAATATTGGCTCGCATAGATCCCATCCACAGGGCGTCATCAATATCGCCTGCCTGACACACACACACACACCTCGTGCCTACCACTTTGGGATAATACACACTACCTACATACCGAGGTAACTAGGCATCTTACATGCTGTTTGTATGAGGTGAGCCGGTGGCTTTAATTTTCTTCTTTCTAATGTCGCCGTGGCGGTGCCAGGCAAGCAGGCAGGTAGGCAGGCCTCTCTCTATTTGTCATTCATTCATCCATTCAGGATTTCGTTCACCAAGGCTGCTAACTAACATAGCATGTACCTGCATGAACCAATACTATTATTATTATTAGTCTGCATGGGTTTAATTGGGTGAATCTCTGGATGGTCAGGCCATCATTTTTCGCATCCCGCCCTCTCCATCCATCCATGGCACCCGTGACAACCATGCATGCGCACGCACGCAAGCACGCAAGCAAAGCGATGGAATAGTTATTTCATCATGTTCTCCGTCCGTGAATGCGGCGCGCAATCATGATAGTGATAATGATAATGATAACGATAATGACGTGACGATATCATCTATTTCTAGAACGCTATTAGACCATAGGGGGTATCGAGCTACAACGACAACAACGACAACAACAACAACAACAACAACTACAACAACTAATCCCTGCAGAACAAACAAACACCACACCCGCCATCACCGCCACCACAACTACCCTCATGTCTTCTAAGGCAACAACTTCGACGCCAACCCCTCCCGGCCTCTATACGGACCCAACGCAATCGGGATCCTCCCCGAATACCCAAAATCGCCCTGCGCATCCTGCAACGCAGCCGCGACTTTGCCCGTCATGCGCGCGATCCAGCGATCGTTAACAAGACCGCCAACGAGCGCCTTCTTCATCCCGTCCTTTGTGCTCTGGTGAAGGTCGCGCGCAAATTCCTTCATTTGCGCCTTTGTCGTGCCGTCAGAGAGGTTTTGCCGGATGTGCTTGGCGAAGACCTTGAAGCCGGCGGCGTCGCGGACGCGCATGCGTTCTGAAGGGGTGATGGAGGATATGCTCTCTGTGTCGCTCGTGGTGGTGTCTATGGGGAGGGATGATGATGGCGGGGAGATGACGGGCGAGGAGGAGTTGTTATCATCGTTGTCGGCCGTCGCCTCGTCCAAGTCCTTTTCGAACTCGATGATCTTGGTCGACTTGACGAGTGCGGCAGTGAAGTTGAGCAGGCTCTGGTCGAAGCTGGCTGGCAGGCTGCCGTGCACGCTCATGACGATTTCCGTCTCGTCTCTTTGCAACTTGGCCAGGGCGGCCTCGTGCTGTTTCGCCTTGGGCGTTGTGCCCTCTTCGTGCTGGATTGCGGACTCGAGGGCTTCTTCGTCGGCGGGGGTGGGTGCGGGGGGGATGATGTGTTCGTGGTGCGGGAGGAGGAAGGACGGAATGGTGAAGGAAGCGTCTGCGCCGCCGAGACGGACGACTTGGGAGATGGTACTGGAGTGCGGGATGATGCGGTAGGCGATGACTTCGTCGAATTTGAGGAAGGCGGTGATGGTGGAGAGGGTGCTTAGGGGGACGGTGGCGACGCCTTTGATGTCGAGGAGTTGCACGCAGAAGTTTGCGTCGGCGGTCCAGGAGGCGACTTTGCGTTGGAGACGGCGTAGCTCGGCGTTGTTTTCGGTGTAGCGTTTGAAGACTTGCTTTTGGAGCATTGAGGAGAGCCATTTCCCGGAGCCGGCGGCGTTGATGCTGCTGATGCGAATGGGGTGGAAGTAGCTTAGAGGGGCGAGGAGGAGCCGGAGCAGGAATGGCAGGCGGTGCATGAACTCTCGCGTGCGTGGTGAGGAGAGGTTCTGGAGAGTGGTGACGCGGACGGATCTAGATGGAGGGTGAGGAACTGAAGGCAAGTCGTGCAACTCAGCGCTGGCAGCGGCGCGCATCTCATTCTCGTCGTCGATCCGGACACCGCGCTCCTGTTTCGCTTTGTGCCTGGCCTGCTGTCGTGATTGGTATATAGCACTCGTCGTCCGGATCTCCGTCAAGCGTTCCTGATACTGCGTGTCGGCGACCTGGTCGTCTGGACTCAGAGTCGTCACCATGTCCAGTCCAGCCTGCCAACCGTCACGATCCACCCCAGAAGAGTCTGACAGTCTACGTACCTGCGCTGACGAATCCGCCAACCAGCTAACCCCCGTGAGCGTCTCGCGCAGTTTGGGTCTGTCCGTGTACTTTTTGCCGCCGATATTGGCGGCGCGAAGCAGCGGTGTGTTGTCGAGGAACACGCTGATCTCGGATGCCGCATCGTCTTGTACATCGTCCATCTCGGCGAAGGTCATCTCGAATTTGCCGCCCTTGATGTTGGCGTATACATCGCCGATCTCGATGGCTCGGAAGAAGCGCACTACGACTTCGTCGACGTATATTGCCAGCTCGATGTCGTCCGTCAGCTTGAGTCCTGCGACGTGATATCAGTAGCTTGTTCCGATAATCTAGTGTCTAATTACCAAGTTCAATGCCATGAGCAACAAGCGTAAGGCCAGAGCAGGAGAACGTCGCGCCCCTGATGACCATCAACCCATCCACATCCGTATCAATCTCGAGCGCAGGAAGATTAAACAGCGCAAGCTGATCCCTCACAAACGACGGATGCTGGCCCAGCGTCTTCCGCAGAACCCTCCTTGCCAGCCGTGCCGCTATCCGGAATTGAAACAGGCACGTGAGCAGGATGGACGGATAGCACGCGAGTGCAAACCCGGCGTACAGCAGCCACGACGTCGAGCAGATGGCATACACCAAGTTGAACGTGGCGAGGAACGTCCACAGCGGTATCGAGGGCAACACGCGGTTATCGCGGCCGTGTCCGTACACGACGATCAGGCTCTCGATTGCGGCTCCGGAGAGTGCCCATCGCCGTGCCCAGGATAGGGTTGCGACGAGGAGGACGAGGATCGAGGTCGCGAGGTATGGCCATGTTAATCCGGGTTTCGACGATGCATCGCGTGGTGGGTGTGAAGTGCAGTCTTGGTGTGGCGGCACGGGCTTCCTTGGTATCTTTGTTGCGTTGGATGCCATGATCGAACATTAAGACCAGATTTGAAATAAATGGTGTTTGTTTGTTTTGGCTGCGCTTTCATGATCATAAGACAGGCATGATTCTTGTGATGGTAGTAGAGGTGAATAAGTAAGGATCCGGGGGTTTTCAGATTGGGCGGAGGTACAGAGTTGCTGTGCCTGGCTTTGGTGTTGCACAAGGCTTGAGAGGCAGGTTCAGGGTAAATGGATGGATGGATGGAAGTGAAAGCGTGGCATGCGGTGTCTAATTATGATGTCAGTGGTCGTCGCCTGCAGCCAGGGAGGCGTTTGGTGGGGTGAAACCGTGAAAGCGACCACCGACGCGCGCCGTTTTCTGCATGGAGGGAGAGAACGAGTGGAGATATTGACTCGCGAGTAGGTGGCCTCCATCTACAATTCACATGGTTCTTTGGTGATGGATAGCCTGAAGTCCTGGATATTCACGAAGATCTGCTGCGTGGATAGTCAAGAAGAATAGCTGACACACGGGGCTCAGTCGCTTAGTGAGATTATCAAGAGACGCGATCAACCTTTTAATTGTTGGATGTGACAGTGAACTGATGCGAAATATCGACACTTGGTTTCGAAGGTCGAATCTTGACATGAGCTTGGTCTGGCCGAGTATTCTATACATTACGCGCGAATGCAGTGATGGACTACATGAACAGAACATGGCCATTTGGCATCTCGTTCATTGAAGTGTCAGAACGAGAGTCCCGAATTTCCTTGATGCGGACAATGAAATCAATATGTAATTCCTGAAAGAGGGTGCTTGTTACTGTTGATAATCTGTTCACTTTTTATATTATGCCATTAGTAGGTGCAAAACACTAGACCTAGGTTGTATGTTGATGACGGACATGGCTCTTTCTCATTTACCAAACAGAATCGCACAGTCATTTCCACGAATTACGAACAAGATGGCTGTCAGTGGCCCAATCTGTTTACTTCTGCTACATTCTTCCCCAAACCTTTGGAAGGCGTGGAGTGGGTAAGAAGGGGCTGATCGAAGATGAAATAGGCAATGACTTATCCAGACTGATTGATTATTATCTGTCCTTGCATAGCTTAGCTCTTGGGCTTCCTCCTTGATCATCTTACACGATCAAATTAGTATCTCTACATATCCATAGTCAACGGTTACCTTCGTTATTTCTCCCTCCGCTTTGAGCGCCCACACCCTCGTTCCATTATGAGACGTCCAACCACATTGGCATCTGTGTAAGCCAAACCCGGTTCGAGGACAGAATATGCGCTGACTAAGTACTATAACAGCAGAAGTCTGTATATACTACCTTTGTGCCAATCTCCGACCACTCTAGACAAACGTTTTGTCTTATAGCTATTCGCATTACACGCCATCGACCGATTCAATCAACATCTACAATCCATGTTCCATCAACGTAACTAACAATATCACCTTCTAGACCGCTACAAGCTCTCGCATGAGTTCACCACGGCAGTGTATGAGGTTCAGAGCGACTGCGATCCAGACAGCATTGGAGATGATCTCCGGAGATGGAGCAGTGATATGGTTCTCTATGTTCGGCCGCACACGGGCATTGATCCCCTAAATGGTCGATTAAAATGCTCCGTTGGCTTCCTGGATGAAGCGGATGCCATTGAAGCAAACGGACAGACTGACGTAGGTATCATGAAACACTTCATCATCACGTCAAAGACCACCGAACAGCTTCACGAATTCTTGCAGCGCACGAAAATAGTAGGCATGAAGCCTTGGCGGAACCAAGGAAGCCTTGCCTTCATCAGGATGCCTGATTCGGATGCCTCTCCTCCAGGAAGCCCACGCTGTATCGGTCTACCCTCGAGGAAGATGACAAGGATGTCACTAGAGCTCAGCGTAATTTTGGAAAAGTTTCCACCACAATGGCCTCCGTGCCGGTTCTATAAACCAGAGCCCCTGCAGCCCCTGCTCGTGTTCCATTCTTTTCATGTGCTTCGCCAACTGAACGAAAGGTTTTCGGATCTAGGGTCCCGCCTTCAGAGACTAGGTGTAAGAGAGCGAAGATATATCAAGGAAACAGACTCTCACCGGGTCTGCGAAATTGGTTTCCGTCACTTTAGCGAAGCCAGCACTGCCTATCGATGCATCTATGGCGAGAAACCGCCGGAAGGTGCCATTGTACGCCACAATATCACAGTGGAGGATCGAACCGTGACACTCCACGATCTTCCACTTTGGGCAAATCCTTTCATTATTGCAAGACTTATTGTACTGCACGGGTATGAGATTCCTTCCATAACCGCCTACAACGTAGCCTGGGGTCGGTGTGATGTCGTAATGGCCGATCACGCAAGCGCTATTCATGCTATTAATTCGCTAAGATTGCGATTGATGGGCAAAGATGTAGAGGTTACGGCCTTTTGTCCCGGAACTGGGAATACTCCAGTGACGAACCTCGAGCCAGGGGCGGAAGAGGAACCCTCATCATCTGACTTCGATGATGACTCTATTCTGTCGACACATTCTCAGTCAACGATAAGCGAGCAATCATCAGAAGATGTATACAGCGACAAAGATACTGCCACCGCAAAGTCTGAGCTATCACAAGATCGACTCGTGGCGTGGCAAAGTCGAGTAAAGATTGCAGAGGCCATGCGGAGAAAGACCGAGTGTGAGCTCAAGGAAGCGAGGGCTGCACATTCCGACGCACAAGCAGCATGGGAAGCGCAACGCCAAAGCCTGAATTGTGACATCAATAAGCTCAAAAAAATGGAGGAAGTACGCGTTCAGCTTGCGTTGAATCTGGAGAAGAGGATGGAAGAGGAGATTAGTGATAGAGGGGCCGAAAGGGCGGACTTTGAGTCAAAACTCATAACATTAAAGCATGAAAATGACGATTTGGCCGTCGAGAAAGACAAGGCCGTATATTCCTTGGCCGAACGGAAGAAGGAGTTTGCCAGATCTATGCACGACATGAATCTTGAGAAAGGAAGACGTCGAGAGCAGGAGAAGAAGCTACGGGAGGATGTCGACCGGCTTGAAAAGGCGCTTCTCGAGGCTGAGTCTGGACAAAGGAAACTCCAATCAGAACGGAATGGCCTGACAAAACAGAATCAGTCCTTGACGAGCAAGAACAAGTCGTTGGAAAAGGCACAAAAGAATTCCCGTACCGAGAAAGATTCGCTGGTTTCCAAGGTGAAAGGCATGCAGGCGACCATCGAGAAGATGCAAAAAGCTGCAAATGAGGCGAAGAGAACTTCTGACGTCGAGCAAAAGAAGAGTTTAGACGCTCTTGAGGAACTTCGCAAGATTGCAGACAAAGCAACACAGCCTTCCGAAATCGATCAAAAGAACCTGGATACCATTGAGGAGTTACGCAAAGAGCTACACCAAGCGAAGACATTCTCAGACCATATCAATCAGGAAAACCTTCGAGTCAACAAGGATATTTGGAAGGAACTACAACAGAAGAGGGAGTCCTATAAAGACGACCAAGCGACTATCATGCAGCTTACCATAGACTTGAGCCAAGCGAAATATTCTCTTGATGCTCAGAACAAAGCATGGGAGGAAAAACATAAACGAGATGAGGAGGATATCAGGCGCCTTGTGCGAGAGCACCAAGATTATCGGGACATGCATGCCGCGGAGAAGCTTGCCATGTCATTGGAACTCGAGACTGCACAACGTACCATTAAAGACAACCACACTCGATATCAATCACAAAGTAGCGTGTGGCAAGCAAACGAACGGCAGCATATCAAGGAAATCGCCGATGCCGTAGCTGCAAAGAAGCACATAGCTGAAGAAGTCACTGAGCTGAAAAGCGAGATACATCGACTACAGCGGGACAGGAAAAGTCGTGCCAATACCACCCGTGATGAGAGTGAGCAGATCAATGATCAAGTCACCGAATTGCAAAACGACTACGACAAGTCTCTTGCTGAGCAACTCAAGAGGGAGAAAGAGACCACGAAACATCTCTCTGCGACGTGCGAGACTCAGCAGGCAGAACTACTAAGACTCCGGGAGCAGCTACCGCGACAGCCACTGTCTGAGTCAGAACGAGATGTAAATCTTCTGCAATCACCAATAAGCTCGCTGCCAAAGCCACTTGGTAGTTACTTGAGCTCTGATAATGTATATGGTATCCAGCGCGGACTCGAATCTGGTGACAGACGTGCATCCTCAATCGGAGAAACATCGAACCAGCTTCACTCCAACGATATCGATGAGCTATACGTCAACTTGGAAATCATCGCAGAGCCGATCATCCGAGCGCGCGAAAACCTCGACGCAGCTCTGGCCAAATACCCCCTGGAAACCTTCCAAACCTGCACGGTGTCTCTGGAAAAGAGGCTGGAAGATCTGGAACGCAAACACGAACACGACATGTCCGTTCATCACACGAGGTCCAAGCGTATCCAAGAACACATTCGAGACGGAAGAGAATTCATAATCGCCGCGCTCCGACGTCAAGTCACCGAGCGCGACGCAAGGCTTGCGACACGCACCGGGCAGCAAGAAACACCCGTCATCGAATACGCTCCGTCGGCCTCAGCCTCAGGCCCAGCTCCAGCCTCGAACGCAATCCCCGAGCTCCGCATTGATCTCCATCGTCCTGAGCACGGCGCGAGGGTGGTGGGCCCGCATCAGGTCCTCCTAAGCTTCTATCAACCACAGACCGGTGACGCCGTGCGCCCAAGGCCATTTCAACTCGCTATCATTGAGCAGCCTATGTTACCAGTCTTGCCTGCTGATGAGAGAGGTGTTATTCAGGAGTTGCCACCGTCGGAAAATGGGTCTGCAACGCAGCCTAGGACGAATAGTTATCTCTGGCAGCATACGCAGCGTGCGGATGGGGCTTTGGAGTGAGAGCTGGGATGTAGTGGTTGGTAGCTGGGCTAAGGGACAATGGGAAAAGGAGAAAGAAGGGAGAATTTGGGAATAGAGGGGGAAGTCCTTGTCTGTTTGTACAACTGTCTTTTACATCTTGTTTGTCGTGTATTACTCTTGCTTGGATTGAGGTTATCATTCTCTGGTTGTTTACAGTGGTGTATGATGGTGGGTGTTGGGTGTATGTGTAGTTTAGACGAGACTTGGATTTTGTCAAAAGCCAAAGTCATAGTTCATCGCTACTAGTACAGCTTTTTTTGGTCTTGAGTCCATGTTCTAGGTCGTTACTGCGCATGTCCTCGTGTGCCTGTCGTTGTAATGTATAGGTAAGTCTCTTGTGAGATACATATATACATACACACACACGCACAAACACACACATAGCATAGACGTAATCACAGCGGATGCAAAGAAGACATATCCTTCCACGAAATCACCCCAATGACCCCTTATATATCTATCAACGTCCTTGAATCCGACGATATATACAACAGCCCTAATCACCACTAGCCCTCGCACTCGCCGCCGGCCGGCGACGGTCACATGTCAAATGTCACATGGACCATCAAGATATATAATATATATGCAACACATATATACGTATAGATATACTATAGAATACGTACTTGATTATATACGGAGGGGAACTTATCCTAGAGGTAACTTAGCCTTATGCTTTCTCATCGTCTGATTAATCAGTTCACTATTCGGGCATTTGCGCGGGTGGTTATTAGCTTCGATTGGATAAATGAATTGTGCTGTCGTCACGTGTGATATGGCGGGACGCAGGGGTGGAAAGCCTTTTGATGGAGGCGGATGGGTCTGGGAGTATATCCACATGGCATGGCATTGGCAGTGGCAGTGGGATTGACCGAAATCTGGAATGTATGGCATGGCACGCACATAAAACAACGAACAGGATTCGAAAGGGATAAAAAGGTGGGCAAAATATGTATGTTTGCCTAAAATCAAAGTTATACAAAAGACACCAGGTCGAAAGATGGAGAGAAAGCTCCGATACTACGAAAACAAAAGACGCAATGCTCAAGCCTCAACAGCCGCCAAACGTGCCCTCGCACGTGGGAGTGGCAGAGGGAGAGGCAGAGGCATCACTGAGCTGGACCTCGAAGCCCTCGAGGAGACTCCACGGGCCTTTGACGTCGAGCACCTGCGTTGTTTCGTTGTATGTGGACTCCCTGCCGTTTACGGTCCGCTGGGCAGTTTGGCCTGCAAAGACGACGCCTGCGACCTGCACGCCCGGGTTGTAGCCAAAGGAGCCAGTGACCTTGAGGGTAGAGCCGTCGAAAGTAAAGTCGATGTTTGATACGGCCGCTTGCGTCTCGCTCTCGCCGTCGTCGAGGTATAGCGAGCCTGACGCCTTGCCGTCTGCGCCGGGCGCGACGATGATGCGGAAGTCCTGGCGGCGCGTGGCAGTAGTGGTGTTCTGGCCGCGAAGACGCGAGCCGATGATGGTGCCACCGCGGATATGCACGGGGATCTCCGTATACGCAATGTCATTGAGCGTGATGGTCTGGCCAGTGCTTGTGAACTTCTTGTAAGTGAGGAATTCGTACCAGTTGCCAGCTGGGAAGTAGGCATCGACGGAGGTAGAATCCTGGTACAGCACAGGCGAGATGAGGATCGCGTCGCCGTAGAAGTACTGGTGCTCGATGGCGAAAGTATTTGCGTCTTCGGGGTAGAGGAAGTACATTGGCAGAATGAAAGGCGTACCAGTCGTTGATTGGCGATGAAATTGACCGTACATATAGTCGAGGAGACGATAGCGGATATCCATGGAGTATTTTGCGGCTTCCGTAACGGAGGGCCAGAGATAAAGTTCCTGGTGCGCGGCAGAGGTATCGGCGTGTGTGCGATAGAAGGGAGAGAAAGCACCCAGTGTGGTCCAACGTGCGCACATTTGCTCTGATGCATTGTCGTTGAAGCCGCAGATGTCGCTGCCGACCATTGGGACTTGATAGATCGAGGCAAACTGGAGAAGGCCGGTAATAGAGAAGCGGTAATGTTCCCAGCGGGACGCGTTATCACCCAGCCAGTGACCGACGTCTTTGCCCGTGCCAGCCCAGGTACTGCGGGATATGATCAAGGTTCGCTTTCCTGGTCGTCGAGACTCCATAGCCGATTTGGTGCGTTGAGACATCATTCTGCCGTAGAGGTTATGCATGTCGTACTCCTTTTGTCCACTTGCATGCGTGATGTCAAGGTCGATTGAGTAGTTGTTGACCTCGCCATTATCATTTCGAATTTTGTATGCTGGAAAGGTGAGGTTTCTTCCTTCAAGGCCCAGCATGTCTCCGTCGGCCCTCCTTTGCATGCTTGTGCCATGCGCAACACCTCTGGGTACGTTGTACGTGGGCAAAGATAGCCACTCACTACGCCTTTCTGCTTGAGCGGTGTCATTTGGCTGGAAATCTGGACCAAATCCTGGAATAGGTCGAGGGGAGCTGTACCTTACTGGTGGATCTTCAGGCGGTACCTTGTTGTCGATTGCGAACTGGTAAGGATTCGTGCACGGATACGGGCAGAACAAGGCAGCCTCGTTCATATCGATCCAGATGCCATCAATGTCGAAACCGGTATCGGGGTTATAGAACTGTTCGATCTGACCAGTCCAATATGTCTGTGCGTTGGGATGAGTCCAATCCGGAAACACTGCGGCTCCGGGCCACACCACATTCGTGAATGGGCCTGATCCATTGGCATACATCATGAGCACATTTTGGTCAACAGCGGCATCGTATGCAGGCGAACCGACCCCAATTGCAGGATTGTTCATGAAGATAGACTTCTGTTCGTATTGATGAAGATGGTCAATGACCTGTCTGAAGAGATCCTTTGGATATCTCAAGGGATCAGTCGTGAAGATTCTGCGGCGATCCATGTAGTTAATATCACTCCAGAAAGCCTCAAGAGGTATGCCAGCAGTGGAGTAATTGGCAATAACTTCCGCTACTTCGTAAAGATCTCTGTATCCATACTTGCAGTTGTGAAATCCAAACGCCCAGTACGGTGGTAGTTGAGGCATACCGACGATCTCGGCGTACTGCTCGGCAACATTTATAGGTGTTGGACCGGCCATGAAGTATAGGTCCACGATGCCGCCGATCGTGCTATACTCAATGTACTGGCCTTTCTCTGCTGTTTTATCAATAGTAATATCCATGCCATCCGAGTTGAGGAAGAAGACGCCATGGGTTCCCTGACTGCCACGGTGTTCGAAGTATACAGGATGAGAGCCATACAGATTCCGTCCAGGAGGGACGAACGGTGTATCTTTGTCCCAAAGTGTACGATTGTACTGCGTAGTATTTAGACGAAAAGGATCCGTGGATTCTCCCAGACCGTATAGATTTGCATTATCCACAAGGCTGGATCGGAATTGCAAGAATTGTGACTGGAAAACCAATGTCGAGCCAGAAGTATTGAACAGAGCTTGTCCTGTGTCACCTTTGCGAGTGACGACGAAGGAGAAGGGGTTCTCTGTGTAGGAAAAGTCCAATTTTGCATCAGTGCTTGGGAATGTTCCGCCTGGGCGTTCCAGAACCCCCTGTGGGACCTGATACACGTTCTTTGCAGCATCGAATATCTGGACGTGTAGACGATTTTCTGCAATCGTCAGCTAGGTTTACATCCGATTAGTTCGGTAGGCTTACCAGACTCCCAATTGACCTGGAGCTTCAAGGCTTCGATGTCGTAACCATATGTATTGCACGCATCTCCAGCAAGGAAAAGATCTGCTGTCACCGAATCAGAGGTCTTGCTGACGTTTGTTATCCTGTAGCCGGGACATTGATCAAGTTCTAGAGTGCTCTGCTGAATCGATATTCGCGCAGGTGAAGGACCTGGTCCTATATCAGGACCATATCCTAAGATTGGAGTAGCATGGTACAAGCAAGCCAGGAGGAGGGCGTTGAGCAGGGCCATTGTGGGTATTCGGCGAGAAAGGACCAACTCTAGGGAAGATAAATCACGGCGCAGATTGGAAGTTTATATCTCCTTCTCTCCGCAGTGACGAGTCCGACACCAGCCCTGAGCCAGCCCTGGACCATCTGATCAGATATGTGACCCACACAGAAGCCAGCCAATCACAGGGCATGGAGGGAGAGAAACATGCTGTACGTTGCATAGTTCTACTCCGTTAAGTTGCGTTGTGTGCGGACAAACCCATCCAGGACAGAATCTTAGCAAATTATAATTTCCCATGGGTGCCAACCCGGCGGATAGAGGGAGAGGGCAGAGGCGTCTCGTGGTTCGCAACATCACCGTCATGGTTGGTGATTGGGGTTCTTGTGGACACAAGGTACGAGTTGAGCGCAAGACACTGCGGTGATGCGATCACATCTGCGCCGCATTGGCTTCGCAAAGAGTCACATTGCGACTACAGCTGTTCCAGTGTCGAAAGATTGAGCGTTAGTGTGAGAAGTGAACTTTGTAGTGAATACATGGGGGAAAACCTGGGGGAGATGCTCGGTCGGGTAAGGGTGGTGGTGGGGAATGAATGGATGGCTAACAACCTTGACCTAGCAAGGCGCCAAACCGCGAAACACCGGGATCCAGTTGGCCGCCACTCCCGCCCCTGTTTACTGCCACCTTGGCTGCATCGCCGTTGAGTCGCGCGACATACTTGACTCACGCGTGCTTGCAACAACGACATCGACCTGCTTTCTTCGACCTCGCTTCCCTGTCCATCTTCCTGTTCATCATCAGTACCTGCGTCTTGCGCAAGGGCTCCCGAGATTTCAGCATGGGAGTAACATCGTGTCGCCGCATCATCTCCGCTCCGGCCGGTATTGATTGATGCACAGACTGAGGAACGACCAAACGAGACGCGCCTGGAAAGCGTTGCACAGAGCGTTGCAACCACGCTGTTCAGCGTTTGACTGTGTTGCCTTCACGACACGTGTCTCCGGCCCTTCTCTGTGATGAGGTCGCCGGCCTCGAGATGGAGTACGGCTGGGGAGGTAATTAGAGGCATGCTCATCGTGCAGAGTTGACCCCGTGGCACAGCGAAATGTGACCTCACGACAAGGTCGATCGTCAGCAGAGCGATGCCAACCTGGACCGGCCCTCGAAGCTGACCAGGCGCGGCGCCAATCCTGGAAATGTATGTCAAGCTGCGCTATATTGACGAAAGTCCATCTCGTGATGTTGCATCCGTCGGTACCGCTAGGGTTGTTACTGGATCTACATCTGTGTTGCACGGCAGACTGGCGGTGCTCTCGTCTTAATGCAAGCTAACACTACTGCCACTGCATTAGCTATTATGTTTCCTAGTGAATGAAACCGGAACAAGTCATCTCTGTAGTGATGGAGTTGATTTTTGCTCAGCTGCCGTCGTTGTATGCTTGTCCAGATGGTTTTGACCGATACTACAACACGAGACTGGTGTCCGAATGAACGCGTCTTCAGCTTTTGTCAAATGGCACCAGCCGTGGCATTCGAGTTGTCTGCGACTATCTCGATTAGTCAATTATTGCTTGCGTTGGCGGCGACTGTGCAAACAGTGTTGGGTGAAAGAAGTGGCAGTTGCAACAACAATGGACTCACGGTTTCGGGAAGCCACATGGAAGCGTGGAAGCAGTTGGAAACAATGCTCGATACCTTGTTCACTTCTGGCTTTTCATGTCCGACCGCAAGACTTTCTCAGCGCCTCTCTCTAGTCACATTCCAAGTCATCAATCCACACACCATCCATCGTTCTTAAATGCACGGTACTACAAATCTTTGCTTCGCTCTAAGCTACTTGAAAGAAGCATCAGATTCAGAATGACGAAGCTGAACTACTCAAATGTGAGCTACAGATTGTCTACATTACGGTACCAGGGCTAAGATTAATCTTGCAGAGAAAATCCACCGGCGACAAGTTGGGCCACATTGTCGCAAAGGACATTGTAAGCAGCCCATCATTGTTAGGCCATAGTATTCCTGCTAAGAAGCCCATGACAGAGAAAACTGCTTCCCTCCTCCATAAACAAAAGTGGTTCCCATCGAAAGAAAAGCGCTCTCGAGATCATCATACCTGGAAAGGATCTCACTGATACTGGACTGAAGGAAGTGGCGCTAGCCTTGCAAGATGTATTGGAAGAAGTGGCCGGAGGGCCTGCGGCCAGTCTCGAAGAACTCATCATATCTGACAATGTGCTGACGACAAGATCTCTGTCGTATCTTGCTCCTGTGATTGAACTCGCTGCATTCCATCTTCGAGACATAGATCTATCGAACAACAAAATCTCCGTAACTGATGACCAGAGCGCTGCAGAATGGGAATTATTTCTCTCATCGTTCCGCAACTGTTCGGCACTGAGACGACTGGATATGTCTCGTAACGACCTGTCCGGCCCGCTCGCATTCGAGCTGTTCAGCAAAGTTTATGGCTGCCAGAGCCCGGTGAACCCTGCAGACTTGCCTTCCGACGAAGGTCTAAGGTACGACCATGAATCTTCACTCGAGTCGAGATCAAGTGCGCTTAGTATTGCAGAGCCTGTGAATGATGACAGCCGCGAGAGCTTGTTGGCAAAAGCAACAATGTTCAAGAGAAGGCAAGGACTTCGTGCAGTTCCGTACATTATTGTCAACCAAACAAATATGACCGATTCTGGTGCCCTCTTCCTCTCTTATGTTCTGACAGAGCACTACTATCCACTTCATCTGGACATCCAAGGTAAACCTGGACCCTTCGAATCTCAGTTGGAGGAGTATGGCGAAAACAAGTCATGTTCAGGGCTGATGTATCTACCAAATGACTCGCTGTCATCTTCTGGTGAAAGAATACTCTGTCTCGCGGAGGACATTCGACGACAAACGCTTCATAGTGAGGCAGATTCCCTCATACCCGAGGAAACATCTTCGTTCCTACGACGAACATCGGGTCAACCTAAATCCTTTCGACGATCCTCAGATCAGGGGCAATTTGGTGAATTGAGGGGCTCTACCGCTGCTGATCTCGAAAGTATGAGAAGAAAGCTCCAGAGGACTGAGATCGAGCAGAATGGAGTTCACGGAGTACAGCTTTGGAAAGCAGCGATTAGGCTCTTGGTACTTGCCCGAAAGTTCTGTGGTCAATCAAGGAGCAGGTCAAGACTAACAACGAGACCGGGGGCGACGCGCATTGCAGGGAATAGATTGACGGCATTTGGCGCCCGTCTCACACGCCCTGTTCGGGATCGATGGGAGTATTACCCTCAGGTGAAGACTTTAGAATCATGCCCATTTGGGTTACCAGATGATCTATGGGAACCCATAGTAGCAGACGGGGCAGGCGCGTCAGGCAAACTTAGCCAGCACCAAATCAAAACAGTGATGCGGTGGGCAGGTGATAAAAACAATCTAAAATCGGAGGGTCAGATGCTGGGGAAAGATGTCAGCACGCAGATATGGACCGTTCTGCACGATATGGGGTGTCTCGTGTATTCTCAAGTCGTGTGAGTGTGTTAGACATGCATGGGTGCGGGGCTTCGAGCTGTGCACCAGCACTTATGCTCCAACTGGCTTTAGCTAGCAGCTTGGTACTTCCATGATAACGGTCCACATCGGTATCATTGTACCGGTCGTGGTTAGAATAGCTGGACGCCTTGCATTCTCAGACAAGGATATGTCCGGACTTGCGGCGGCGGTTTGCAAGGACCGCGCTGGACTTTCATGCACACCTATGGATATGATAAGACGTATTGCCAAGTTTTTAAACCTATATGCTCGATCTGTGCAATATTCATCATGCCGTAAGCTGCAAAGGGATGGAGTCTAGGTAGAGATTTCTGTTGTGACCAGGAGCCGTGGTTGATATAAGCAAGCACATATAATTAGCGCCACAGGCGTCAATCATGGATGTAGCAGAACGCCAGCCAGCTTGCAGCCCTACAGCCCCGCCATGAAGCCTCTGGCGCACAGTCTGACGACATCATCCTTCGCTATCGCTTTTTTCTATGCTCACTTGGCTCCTCTACTGTTCGCACGATAGAAATTTCATAAACTGTTTTGCTACTATAGAGTGTTCTGCACATTCGTCGTCTTCATTGTCGCCCTTGGGTACCGCTTGTTTACCCCTCACGATGCCCCTCCGCATAGGCGGTGCCAGCAAAACCACAACCAAAACGGATCCCCCCGAGAACGTCCCTGAACCCGAAACCTTCAACGACGGCCTTCCACTCCCCAAGATCCTCATCTTCGACCTTGACTACACATTATGGCCGTTCTGGGTAGACACACACGTCACGCCGCCACTCAAGGGCCAGGAAGGCGGTCTGTCAGTCAAGGACCGGTATGGCGAAGGGTTCGGGTTCTACAGTGAAGTCGGAGGGATCCTAGACGCTGTACGTTTTCCTCAGAGGAACACAAGTCTGCAAGAATTGGGAGGATCACCATACTGACGATGCGCCGCCGCAATCCAGGCTCGTGCAAAGAACATCAAAATCGCCGCTGCGTCGCGCACCTCCTCGCCCGAACTTGCGCGCGAAATGCTCAGACTACTGCGCATTCCACGCGCTGCCGCCGCCGCTGCCGCTGCCGCAGACGGCTCCTCCTCATCTTCCTCCTCCGAACACGCGGGCAAATTCTTCGACTACAAGGAAATATACCCGGGGGACAAGAAGACGCACATGGCGCAGATCAAGAAGAACAGCGGGCTCGAGTACGCGGATATGCTGTTCTTCGACGACGAGAGCAGGAATAAGAATGTGGAGCAGTTGGGTGTGGTGATGAGGCTGGTGCGGGATGGTGTGACGCGGGCGGAGATTGATGAGGGTGTGAGGATGTGGAGGAGGAAGAATCACAGGATGGGCTCGTGAGGATGGGAGTGGCGGTTTGGGATCAGGTCAGGTTGGGACCGGAAGGTCGGGTCGAAGGGAAATGATGAAATGGCTGAGGATCTGAACCGGGTCCTAGAGGTTGGAAGGCTGGATGTATCGACTCTGCGGTGCTTGGGAGTAGGGCCGATAGACTCTCTTGCAAAGATCCATGTACGTATACCAGGAAACACCACACTGCATCAAAATAAGGCGTCTAAATAATTCCTTAACATCGCGTACATAGAATGAGCTCATATTTCATATCAGAGCCCGAGGCAGTAGTGATAAGACCGTCGCATATAAATCGAGGCTACCACATGCAGAGTAAAGCCAGGGATATCCAAGGCTATATATTAACTACATGCTATGCCTAGTAAGTAGTATCTAGATAAGCGAAGACTATAATTATGTTAGATCCTCTTGTAGTCAAATCGATCGCGTTCCGAATGTCATTGGCGGGCACGGTTGCGAGCGCATGGCATATACTGCGCTAGGGACTGTTTGGGATTAGTGTCTCGCGTCCGCCGACAGGAACCATCAAGGTCGTCGCGTCGCGTTACTGTTACTCTTGCGTCGAGTATGTCTTCGCGATCACTTGTGTTCAAGGCTTCAGTGTGTCATTATGGTGATAGTCATGTCGTGGGTCATATACCATCCATTTTCTCTCCTCGCGTGCACGACTAGAATGAGCGAGCGAACGAACGAACCGGCATTTCGAGGTAGCAGAGACGAGATACACTGCTGATACGTGCATAGCGGGTCTGTGAGAGCATAGATAGAAGGAGGACGATTTCGATGGACTATGTTGCTCCTATATCTGAATGAAGTGGCATTCTGAGCGCGAAAACGTTAAATTGTGCCGTTATGAAGGTATGGGAGTGATGCGATGACCGACGTGCAAATCCTAGAGATAAAGCCAACGCATGGATTCAGTCATATCTGATCATGGGTTTCTCGCATACTTTCTTATGCGGTACGCTATTCGATAGCAAAAAGCCACAGCGAGCACAAGGACCAGGAGACGTGTGGTTGATAAAGTCATATGGAGGGAATATCGACTAGGTGAAAGCTTCTAAGCCCATCAAGCCAGAGTAGCAATAGATATTACTCGAGCCGCGGCAAAGCAGACATTACCGTAGCCAAGGACGAGTGCGATTATCAAATAGAAACTGTGATGGGTGCTCAACAATGAGCTAGATTTAAGCCACGCGGCAGAGGCGGCGGCATACATCAAAAGCCCATGGACACCTTGGCATAGATCTGTCTAACCCACTGCAACTCCGCTCATAGCCATCTGTAGAATATTAAGTGAACACAAGTGGTAGAGCTGAGCCCGATGTTGCAATCCTACAATCTCAAGACGATTAGACGCCGTATGATAGCCATCTGTAAGGACCTTCTTTAAACGAGACTAACCCAGGCCTTCTCACTCGCTGAGGTTGCGTGATAGTTTCGGGGTGTAGCTGACCTGGTAAAGATCCATGGATACACTGGAAGCAACCTTGAAGCAGTGGAAACTTCGGAAATTGGCATCGGGACAGGTCTTGGCTTCCAAAGATGCTACATGAAGCTAGGCCAGTATTGGAGCTGTACAAGCCGAGTATGTGGCAGGAACAACCTCTCGAATGGCAGGAACTACTCTTGTTAAGGAAGGCATGTAGTGTGACATTGTTTTAGCTTGTCATCTGCAGAGAACTCGAGCGTCTTTGATACATCAGCTTACACTACGATTTCTACAACAAAGTGGGGAGGTTGGCTGCTGCAGTACCAGCTGGCAATGCACAGCTGATTTCCAGAGAACCAGATCTCAATATCGCTCGCGCCGCACAGCATCGTCATGACCCTGCAACCGACGAGCCGTTCCTCCACTCGTCCCGAAGATACTGACTCAGCTGCATTGACATCATGCGCATTCCTGTTCTACGTCGCTTTGGCCGATGAGGCCTGTTCGCTATAGCGACAAGACAGTGGGCAGTTGATCGGCGACAGAGTAAGAGCTTCCAGCTTCTTTAGGTAGGTCTCCAATTGATCGTCCTGTTATCTCTCAAGTGACTCACGCTAACAGTCGGACTTCTATCAGGATAGCCAAGGGCTACAGTCTGAGTTTATTATAGTACTGGGCCTCGCGTCGTGCGTCTAGGTCAAGAAGTCATATCGGAACATGGCTGATCACTTCAATATTGACGATAGCTGCTTAAGCCATCAGCCACATCCACGCATGGACAGGGCAGCCTTCCAATTTCGGCAAGAATATATTAACGCTGGTGTCGTGTATCAGAACAAAGCAAGACATGAGGCTCCCGCGCTTGGCTCAGGTTGATAAGCATGCCGTGATGATCCCGTCTGCAGGGCCACGGCTACACGAGCCGTGAACTTGCCTGGAACAAGAAAGCAAGAGTCGTGCGAGCAGCCGCATTGCGAGTAGTGCAATACTTTGGTCGGTCGGCGGCAGCGTGGCGGAGACGAGGCGTCGATGATAGCTGAAGACATGATTCGAGAACGTCGCCGAGAGACGTGTAGTGGGCATGCCAAGCATCGCGACAGCAGGCGGACAAGTGACGATGCATCTGGGAGACAGGATCTCGGAGTGTGCTACGAGCGCATGAGGAAGTTCCTTATCGACATAGGCGCCCGATAGCCAAGAGCGATTGCATTACGCACGAAGGAGATGGATGGACCAGGCCGTAGGGCACGCGACGGCGTTGTGTGTGTTGTGAGTAATACAGCAAATGCATCTACCTATGGATCAAACAGCAGGCTGTGAAGTGCGCCAAAGATAATTAAAACTACGCATATCACACGCGCCAAACAGCCAAAAAACCAGTAGCAGGACGCCCAGGGCGCGGTATCGCAATTGGCGGTTGGGACAAGCAACCAGCTAATATGCTTGGCATCGTACTTGGACCAACCAGGGAGGAGGCATAAGCCCGTCGGCCAATCAAAGCAGGGAAAAGGCCTGTAATTATGCGTCGATCGCATCAGATCCACGCCGAGATGGACGAATGGGCCATCAAACAATCCATAACGCCGCACTCTGCCTCGCGATAAGACTCCGCATTCCAAACAAAAAACAAGTCGAGTAACAGAGAGGCAATCACATCGTCACAGTCAGCGCCCTTACCGACACGCCTGCAAAGACTCGACTATGGCATGCCCTTCGAGCCCCCTTTACCCCTTGTCGACCGTCTCTAAAGCCTTCTGCAATAAGCCGTTCATCATTGGTGCTTCGATCCGCTGCCTGGCTTTAACATTTGCGCCACGTCTGCTTGACGCTTGTACTGGCACCTTGTGACTTGTGGGGGATCTTCTGAGCTTCTCACACCTTTCTAGCCTGTCTCTTGGCGGTGCCCTCTCCTACCTCTTTCGGCCATACCACGCATGATATACACTGCACCCACTATCTAGCCGACCTTGTATTTCCATGCCAAAACAATCACTGGTCATCACTCATGCTGCGATGGTATTGCACCATTTCTTCGGCTTTCCATTGTCCGTCCGGGCTCCTGTCCGTTGTGCCGCCTCCCTTGATCGGCACTCACCTGCCATACACACACTGTGCCAACATGGCCTGAGGTCGTGATAGAAGTACAAATAGTCCTGCATGACGGCTCATCTTCCATTCTCCATCCTCTCCAGTACAGGTCTGTGGCCTTTAACCTCTTCTCGAATCCACTCGATAAATCTGCACGACCATCAGCATGAAGGGCCTCTTCTCTCTCGCAGCGCTCGTCGCTGCCGCTTTTGCTGCTCCTATCACCAAGGATGCCCCTAAGAAGTACATTGTTACCTTCAAGGACGGTATCGATGTTGCTGCCCACACCAATTGGGTTGCTCAAACCTTCGAGTCCAATCTTGCCAGGCGTGGCCTTTCGAAGCGCGACTTTGCTGGTATCGAAAAGGTTTATCGTGTCGTCCCAGGTTACTTCGGTACCTTTGACGAAGCTACCCTCGACGCCATCAAGGCCAACCCTGACGTCGTTGATGTTGAGGAGGATGGCGTCATGACCATCCAAATTGAGGAGTCCACTCTCGAGAAGAAGGCTCTGACTACCCAGTCTGGCGCTCCTTACGGTCTCTACACCATCTCCCACAAGGCCGGTGCCAACGCTGGAACTACAGGTTCATACATCTACGACTCAACGGCTGGATCCGACACCTATGCCTACATCGTTGACACAGGTATCAACACCGGACACACCCAGTTCGGTGGTCGTGCTACCTTTGGATACAGCGCAATCTCAGGTGCTACCACTGATGACAACGGACACGGGACACATTGTGCAGGAACCGTTGGCTCAGCAGCTTACGGGGTTGCGAAGAACACCAACCTCATCGCAGTCAAAGTGCTCGATTCTTCCGGATCCGGCTCGTACTCTGGCATTATTGACGGCATCGATTGGGTCATCAGCGATGTGACCAACAAGGGACGCAAGAACCGTTCGGTTATCAGCATGTCTCTCGGAGGTAGCTACTCGGCTGCTGTCAACAATGCTGTTGGCTCTGCCTACAGCAATGGTATAGTCGTTGCTGTTGCTGCCGGAAACTCAAACACGGACGCTTCAAACACGAGTCCTGCCTCGGCCGCAAACGCAATTACTGTAGGCGCCATCCAGAACGGAAACTCACGCGCCTCATACTCCAACTACGGCCCGGTTCTTGATATCTTCGCCGTTGGCACGAACGTCCTCTCTACCTGGATCGGCAGCAACACCGCCACAAACACCATCTCCGGAACCTCCATGGCCACTCCTCACATTGCAGGTCTCTCGGTCTACCTCATCTCACTCGAGGGCCTTGCCAGCCCGGCAGCTGTCGCCAACCGCATCATCGCCCTCTCGGGCAAGGACCTCGTCGGCAATGCTGGCTCTGGCTCGCCTAACCGCCTCGCCTACAACGGCAACGGCGCTTGAATGCTGAATGAATGAAGAATTGCATGTTTTTTAACGAAGGGACGTTGTTTATGACCGGAAGCAAATGAGAAAATTGGGGGCATGGGAGCGTGGCGTGGGTTTTTATAGAATCTGGAAGTTATTGAATATGAACATATGAAATGTCTTTGTGGCCTCTCGCTATCTGCTTTGAATGTCCATGATGAGATGTTTTGGTGGTCGTGTTGCTGCCTTTTACCCCTGAGTATGATGGCGGCCGTATGTGTGCTTGTTTGCCCTGTATTGTCCTCCTCCTCCTCGCTGATTTCCTGCATACTTCATCTCTTCTCATCTGCATATATCGTCAAATTATGCATATACATACTTATACACACATATCTATAGATATGCGCAATGGACAAACCTCAAGTAAGTACAAGTCCACGACGTTGTATAAAAAAGCAGAAAACCCCCCCCCCCCCCACCCCCCCCCCGGCTGAAACCTTGACATTAACCATTTTTTAAAAAAAAAGAAAGGAGGAGAAAAGGGGAAAATGCAAGAAGGGGGAAAAGAATAGATGAGAGTGGTCTGTTTGGGGATATTGGATATTCGATGTAATGAATCATAATATCTGTCTTCTTCATCTGTATACGTATACATACTTGTTAGGTGGTATCCTTTTTATCTTCTGTTTTTTTATATATATAGTGGTGGGATATTACTACCCGGATAGTCTGATGGCATTCGTGCATGGGTAGGTAGTTAGTTAGGTAGTTGCTTACTTACTACTGGTGGATTTGCATGTACCTCGTCGTCGGCGTGGGTAGAAAGAAGTGGAGATGGTACAGGGAGTAGGCAAAAGGGACGATACCAGGGAATGTACGATGGACGGACGACTGGACGCACGTACGAGTCTTGACGACGGCACGCAAGTATATATATAATATGCATATATGTATATGTACGCTATGACAACAAGACAGAAGAGTTCAGAAAACGTGGATATGACGAAAATCCCGCTTACAAAATGCCCCCACGATTTTTTTGAGCACAGGAAAGAAACCTAAAAAAAGGTGGGGAAGAAAAAGGTGAGCAAAAAAAAAAAGATACAAGTACAAGATCCCGCAATATCCTTCCTTCCTTCCTTCATTACGCTTTGGGGGGTATAGGGAGGTAACAAGAGCCCCCATTTAGCACA
This sequence comes from Pseudovirgaria hyperparasitica, assembly GCF_010093815.1. Lineage (NCBI taxonomy): Eukaryota > Fungi > Ascomycota > Dothideomycetes > Acrospermales > Acrospermaceae > Pseudovirgaria > Pseudovirgaria hyperparasitica. The sequence continues at coordinate 629,098 of NW_022985566.1, forward strand.
CTGCCTACAGAACGCCTTGTTACAAAGATGATTGAAATCCGGGGGGAATCAAGAAGAAAAAGGCGAATGAGATGAGGAAAGACAATCTTTTGGGTTCCCAATGGGGTCTCATCCACTCAGCCAATCCGCACACCCACCCAACCACCCTACGCTCCATAACTCCGGTAAACATATAGAGACCTCTTACTACCATCATCGTCTCTTCCGTGATGCTTGCTCCCTTAAAGATATGGCATCCATAACGGATCGGCCATGCTCAGTTTCTTCGGATCCACTGCCTGCGCTACAAGATCCACAACCGTCTGGTTTGCCGGCAGGTTGCGCGCTTCTGGATGATTGCGTAATAACATCGCGCGCTTGTGCACCTGATTTGTGTTCAACGCCACTCCGTCGCGCATACTGACCTCTGACAATTGCCTCTTCTGGATGACGCTCCAGTTATGCATTTCGTCACGGATGAAGATAGACAGGATCATCTCTAGCTCGCCTTCGGGCTCCGTCAAGCAGCGTGCAATGGTCATGATTGCTGGCGCAAAAATGCCTTCTGTAGGTAGCGGGCCCATGAAAGTCTGTATGTTGGGCGTCAGACGGAACGGCACAGGCTCCGGGTTGTGGAAGAGCGGCTTTGAGACGGCTAGCGCAGGAACGAGTTCGTTGCCCCAGATCTTGCCGGTGCTGCGCGATATGGTGACCTTTGAAGGATAGCGCATGTTCATGAACATCACGTAGGTCATGAATGTGAGTGCGGCGAGCTGGTAGCTAAAGGTTCGGCGGAACAGCCAATAGTCGTCAAAGTTGGGGTATGTAGCGCGGAAGTAGTCCATGAGGAGCGTGTTCGGGACATACTTGTCTTGAATAGCAACAAATGTCTCATGGCGGATGGTTGCGGCGCGCTCGGCATTTTGTTGTCGAATAGCATCGACATTAGAGTGGTTAGGCGGCGGGTTTTGGATGAGATTGGATCCAAGGGCGCGGAGCTTCTCAATGTTGAACAGAACGGGATCGTCGCGGTTGATATTGTTGCGGCGGCAGTAATCTTCGAATACTACCTGCAAGTTGACATACGAAGAGTCATCTTGTATGAGGCGCGTCGTGACCGTGATGGGTACAATGAGTGGTAGATGGAACTGGAGGTTGCGCCTCCTACTTTCCTTGCGTTTGGACAGCACGACATTGAAGATTCGGAACAACTGCAGGATACGTTCCTCTCTTCGACTTGTCCGCGCAGCAGGGCATTGAACAGCAAAAGGGTGTATGCTTCCGTCGTGACCACGTATTTTGATTCTACGATAGCAGAGACCAGTGCCTCGGACTTGGTCCACGTCGGGGAGAAATCGTTCAATACGAATGAAATCCTGGTTCTTGTCGCGATGCTGAAGATATTGACCGGGTACCTCTACCTCATCAAACTTTACGAATTTGAAATCACTCAATTGCTGGGAGTAAGACTCGAGCTCTTTCACCGCGGGCCGTCGGTCTAACTTCTCCTCAAATCTATTGCGCCATTTGCGAAGCCTGTGGATATACTCGTACATGGTTGGCTTGATCGTGACAAACTCAGCCTCGAAAGCTTTGCGGATGTGCACTGGTAGCATCGATTGTACGAATCGCGTGATGTTGGCTTCTGTGGACCCTGGCAACTTCTGCTCTTGAGCGTAATAACCTGGGGATCGCCCAACATAAGTCAAACCGTCATTCAATAACGCAACAATGAGTCGGTAAGCATCCTCGTCTGGAGGGCATTTGAAGAACTTCTGAATCTGATCCAGCATTGTCTCCAGGGAGAGTGCAAGCAATGGGAACGCAGTCTTCAATATAGAGGAGACTTCTTCGACATGGTCCCATGACTTCTTCGGGGTGTCTGTCTGATCTGTAGTTTTCGTTGCCAAAGCTTTCTTTTCGCCGTTTTGTGTCGCAGTGCCGTTGGCATTAGATGTGGCACCGTTCTCTTTCGCATCGCCGTTCGCAGTGCTTGGCCGACCCGTGCCACTGCCGGAAGTTTGAGGACGTTCTGGGGAGCTCTGCTTCACAGCTGGAGAGTTCTGAGCTCCCGCAGCTTGAGCCTGTTTCGCCTTCCTCTCCTTTTCTTCTTCGAGCTTTTTGGCAGTTTGGTATTCTTCTCTACTTACACGGAGATGACTGAAAAGTGCCTGGGGGTAAGTCTTCGCCAGTCTACCGAGGATATTCCTGCAGACTTTCGCCTCTGGTCTGGAAAGGCCCAGAAGGAGTTGTGGGATGTAGGTGATCCAATACCACACCGGCGTCTCGCCCTTAAACTCCTCGAATGTATTGACGAGCTTGTGATCGCTGTTATCCAAGCTCAGAAGCCATAGGATGCGCCCGAGGAGTTTCCGCGACTTGGCATTCTTGAATTGACCTGCAGCCTCGAGATAACAGCTGATGGCTGAGGCTGCCTTGTCGAGGTCGGTCGGGTCACTCTTGAATAAGTTATCATTGTAACGTCCCCACTCGGCCCACGCTTTGGGTAATTTGATATCAAAGTAGAGGGCGCTTCCAAATGCATCATTCGCCTCAGGCTTTTGATCTAATTCGGCGAGGAACATTCCTTTCAACGTATAAAACTCTGCCTTCTGTTGTTGGGTGAAGTAATTGAGATTCGTATTGTTGATGACGTCAAGCCCACTAGATAGCTCGGAGCGGTTCTGATAGTGGCATTTGGCCTGTTCTCGCAGCTTGAGGAAAGCTTCTTGGATCTCGATGTTGGGGAGCGTATAGATCTTGCTAAGTTGGCTGATGCAGACATCAGGAAGATTGTGCTTCCTGGCAACATGGGCAAATCGATTGATAATCCAGGCAGTCTCGTGGAAACCTCGATACGCAAAGGAGTTTCCTGTCGCATTGTTTCCCTGTTGAGGACCAAGTAGTGGAAGATAGACGTTGTTGATGAGCTGGAAGATATGTTGTCGCCAGGTAACTAGGTCTTGCCACGCATTGATATCGTCCCAGAAGTTGGGTAGTCGGTCTCGCCATGTTCCTAAGAGCAACTTCAACTCCGTCGACTTTGTGTCTAAATTAGCTTGCGTTGTCAGCGACAAGCTTGTCGAAATGAGACTTGCGTCATGAAGCTCAACAAGTTGCTGGAAATTCTGCAAGATTGGAATGTGAGCGTTGGTGATTCGTTTGGGAAGTTGATGCCATTTTCGTATGGACAATTGAATCGCCTCGTCACAGACACGATTGAAGTCTTGAGGATTCTCGGTTTTATTGTGGAATTTCAACAATGACATGAAAGCTTGGAAGAATGCTCGTCGAGGGGTGGGTGCGTCCGTGAGACCCCTGATGGTAGTATCAAGCTGTTCTCTGTTCTCGGCATTTGTCCAGCCGTCCAGATGTCGATACATGGATTCAAGATATAAATCGCTGAAGTTCTCATGCTTCGCGAACTCACCCAATATCTCCCATTGTTGCAGTTTCTGCGCACATACAACCCAGTGGTCCTCCCATAGCATGTACTCGCCGGCAGAATAAGGCATTGCGCCAGTGCGTGCCTTAATCTGAGCAGCTTCGTATAAGGTCTGAGCTTTGTCCCACACACCACTTTGTTCGTATGAAACTGCAGCGGTAGTCTCAATGTATTGGCTCCTTCTACGCCACGTCCCGTAGAAAAGGTCGTCTTCTTGTAGTGATGCGTATATTTCGAGGAGCGCATCAAGGTTACTCTCTCTGACTGTCATATTATCGATGAGAGGTGTGATGGCGCACTCTTCCATATACACGGCTGATGGATACCATGCGTTGTACTGTTTTGCCAGGTACTTCATAATGTGAGGGGGAAACTTTACGCGAGGCTTCGTTCGAACAATAGCCTCTAACATTGTTTGGATGCAATTCGGTCTTTTATCGACTTGCCGGCCGTGGTATTCTTTAGTCATTAATTGCAGCATGCCTTTCTCAAGATCCGTCTGGTCATCTTTATTGAGTGCTGACCAGAAAAGAGGAAAGAGGGCAACCCAGACATCATGGGCAAGCTTCGAATCCGTATGTTGCAGGTTCGCTAATGGCTCGAAAATATCTCTGACTTTGACGTCGCTGATCTGGGTCAAGAATCGCCTCTGAGAGGCTACCAAAGATTCCAGTTGGTCATCAACCATAACATCATCTAGTCTAGAGTCTTTGCTGTAATCTTTGACTAGCCATGATGCTGGTGTACCTCGGAAGTCCTCGGCATGGAGCTGCGCAGGTGTATTCATCTCTAAGGATCCCACAATGAGATGAATTACCTGACTGAGCCAATAGCTCTCGGCCAGCGTATCCCAATGCTGTGACGTCAAGACATAGCTGATTCGGCTGCTAGCAGTACGACTAAGGCTGCGGTCGAAAATAGATAAAAATCGGTTACGCATCTCTACGTCTTGTGCCCTGGTTCCTATGAGGAATGCATGCTCCATACGGACAGTCAGTTCAGACCGAGTGATCTTCGGGTCTTCGTAGATGCGAATAACGAGGTTCAGATATCTAGCCAAGAGAGTTTGGTCGGGTCTTTGCTCGAAGGTCTGCATCTTCGTTAGAACTGCAGTCTTTTCCTTCAGTGTTGGCACCGGGTCGGAGGATTTGAAGACCCAGGTCTCCACGAGGTCAAGAATTTTCATGCAAACTGCATGACTCTGTGATCTCTCTACGAGTGAGGCCAGTACGCTCAGATAGGGACGACGTTGTTCGCTCAGCTGATTCATTCGTGCAGCAAGCAGGTCGATAACCTTGAGAACAACACCAGTCAAAATCTCTACCTCATGAGGCTCCATTTGAGGTTGGGCGCTATCCGGACGTTGTGGTAAAGGAGGCTGTCCGGCGGTCGGTATCTGCGAGCTCAAATGGTCTTTGGCAAGCTTGCCTTGCAGAGCCTTCATGACCATTTGGATGTGTGGGTCTATCTCGTCTGGCTTCTTTTGACACAAAGTCCAGAGGATATTGATCGCAGAGACATAATTACCATTATTTAGACCTTCCGCAGCAACATTACTGAGGAAACTGACGAACTCCGTTGACGGAGTCTCCTCACTGGCACCCTCGTCATCGACGGTGGACTCTGGCATGACCTCGAGTATCCTTCCAAGAAGACTTTTCAGGTTGATTGTTCCATCTTCATTCTCTTCCGAGCAGTGCAACGCGGCTTGGCTATCGGCATGCTCTGTTCGGATTGAACGCTCGAGGATCCTTTGCAGCTGAGCTATTCTCTGCAAGACCCAGCCGTCGTCTTTGACATTGACGATTATCTTGAGCATCTGTAGAGTGTTGATGATTCGCGTAGAATATGCCTCGGCCTTCTCTTTGGGGTTGCGGTCTGTCGTCAGAATCTCTTCGATCTTCTTGGTCAGTATCGGATCCAAGTCCAGGTCTTTCCATGTTCGTAGAAGATCGCGTAAGAGCTGCGAGCCCTTCTTACAGACGTCAGCAGAACTGCTTGCGCTGTGCAATAACGATGTTGACACTTCTTTCTTGTCCTTTTCTTTCACTGCTAGAGAGGGTATGGGATACCTCTCCGGAAGGTACGCTATGAATGAGACCAAATACTTAATCAAGACCATGCGCAGTTGTGTGTTCGCAACATACGTCTTTGCCGGGGTCTCAGATACGGTCCCGTCTGCCTTTCGCTTCACACCCTGGGGCGAGTTTGACATATGCTCCGAGGAAGCTGATGAGTTCGTCCAGGTCATCTCTTCCCATTGGTATACTAAATTGATAAGATTCAGAGCCATCTTCTTGTTATCATTTGAAGGGTTCGGCGGTGCTGCGACTTTGTTCAGAGCTGGGACGATGATTTGAGCCAATGGCTCTCTAGCTTCATAGAACAAGTCTGCATGTCGTACGAGAAAATGGAAGATACTCATCAGCTGTTGGAGGTTCGACGTCTCATCGGCGAGAGTCTTGCGTGCGATTCGAGCCCACATGGGCATCTTATGGTTATCTGTGCTCATCATGCGTTTCTTCAATACAGGAGCAAGAAGTTCCAAAGACTGCATGACCAGTGTCCGGCCTTCATTCTGATGTGCCTTAAGAGAGTCTCTATAAGTTTGCACGACAATTCTCATAGGACAGTCCCAAATGGCGATAAAAAACGAGACTAGAACAAAAGCAGCATGTTTCGTAATAACGTCTTCAAGTCGTTGCGTGTACGCCCAAGCGAATTTGATCACGACCTTGCGAGTGTCGTTTACGATGCTGGAATGATATTTGACGAGAAGAGTGCTGAGCTGGAGAAGTTCCATTCTCGAATGGTCTACTCCTAATTGCGATGTTTCGTCTGCCGGGTCAGTGATTGCATGGTGGCCCCACAACTTGTGGGTGATGAGATCGTTCATCCCCTTGTCCATCAACTTGGTACCTTTGGACGAACCAAACAATGTGTCCCAATTGCGCATGATGTCCATAGCAAAGATGGGGTTGACTAGATACTTGAACGTAAAGGTCTTGGTACGCTGTGAGGTATTCCTAGAGGTGTAAAGGTCGATACATCGAGTGACAATTTGTCTCCAATACTCGATGGAAGTACTTGATATCATCTGAGTGTATATGAAGCTGAAAAGCGAAGGGGTGCTCTTGAGTTTCTCGGATGTTACTGCGTCAATGAGTTCGAAGAAGATATCAAGATTGTTCGGCTCGTGTGAGAGGTACGTGATGAAAATCTCAATGACATATTCGCCTGCCTGTTCAACGGCCAGACGAAGATCGGCATCAATTTCATTCTGTCGCAAGTTCGTTTCGAGTAATTTCGCTGCTTCCAACAACGCTTTGCGTAGGTTCGCATTGTCGACAAGCCAAGTACTGGATGCTTCGTGTCCACAGATGGAGTGAACGACATGAATTGCATTCACATAAGCCACGTACTTCTCTTTCTGGCTTCCTTCGACGCTCATGGCTTTGATGAAGGCTTCTGTATCGCTCATAACCTCTTCCCTTATACCCGAACTACCAGGGTCCTGTAGGAGCTGCGCAAAGAACCGACCCTGGTCCACGTCCTTTAATAAAGGACAGAAATACTCTCTTGACTCCTTTGGGTATTGGTTCAGGTACTTCAACAGCGGTTCGCGGAAAGGACTATAATGTGTACGTCGAAGGGCGGTCTCCAGCTCCACAACCTTTTTTACAAGCAGCGGAAGAAATGTGATTGCAGCTGGAGGAAGCAGATGGAAGACATTGAAAATGGCGGTCACAATCCTCATCGACCGGTTCTGGTCAATGAGTGTAAATGACGTCTTTTGCAAAGTGGTGGTATCCGCTATTGTCTTCATGTGTTCCAGTAGTCGGGACCCTATCTCAACCTTGAAATAAGTCGTGAGCAGCTTCAGAAGGCGCGCTAGACCGTCTAAGCCCTCAACGCTCAATTTTCGCGGATCCTGTAAGTTGACCAGTATAGGTCGCAGCCCGCTTTGAAGAACATCTTTTGGTAACTTGTTTGTGGTTGCTAAGACTCCCTTGAGGCCTTCATTCGCAGCTTCTATAAGTTCCATGTTTTTTGAGTACAAGGCTTTGAAGAACACGGATATGATCCGAAGAAAGCTCTGATTTGGGGGTGTAATACTGAATTCTTTTTGGCTCTGTGCTGTCGAAAGCATTCGAATACAAGCGACACGAAGATTGATAATTGATTCAGCATTTCTTTGTTCCTGAGGCTTATTCGGCGAGAGGTTCTCGTCTTCAGCATCGGCGAGCGCGAGAGACTCCATGAGGAGCCTTGTGAGCTGATCGTTGAATTCCAGTATTCCATTTTCAAGCTTGAGACAGTAGGTAATTGCGTCGATATAAGCAATCTGCACAGCGAAAGGCAGTGCACGGAGGGGTTTCGCAAATATCGGCAACAGCACTTGGTTCTTTACCGGAGCCACAAGTTCATGCGTCGGGATCCCGGTGACTTCGGATAATGTGCTTAGTGAAGTACGTGTACCATATCGAACGTGCTTGTTCGTGTGAGATAAGTCATGGACAAGCGTGTATGTAAGCTGATATAAGACTGATTTAGGTTCGTTCAAGTCTTCCTTGGAAGCACCCTCATTACATTGGCGTAGAAGTCGCTCGAGTAGATCCTGGGCTTTGATCCTGGTCTTCGCTGTGAGGTCTTGTGGCATGTCTTTCATAACGAACGTCAGGGCTCTAACGAGATCTAACTGGCGCTCGACAAGCCAGGCTTTGCTCAAGCCCAACCTGTTTATGAGTATCTCAATTCCAATTGTGCCACCGGCTTTCATGAACCACTCTTGAGCGTGACAGTTGTGACAGAAGCGGGTGGCGAGATGAGAGAAGAACGGGAAAGATTCGACTTTATCTGGTGATCCAAATATGATCGCAGCAGCTTCCTTGAAATACATTACACATTCTTCCGCCGTTTCCCTGACCAGCTTCGAATCAGAGGCAAGGGATTCACCGATGGCTTCGATGATAGCCTGGTTGTCAATGTATATCGGGCCTTCACCACAGGTAGGGTCAAAAGGCTTGTGATCATGGTTCGCACCAGCGAGCGCCCATCCATTCTCTAGAAGTGCAAAATGTCGACAAAGACTCTGTAGAAACGACGATGCTTCGGCCCTGATTTCTGGGAGAGTATTTGCGAATATGCACGCTTTCAGAAGTCGCTTCAAAGTGTCCTGCTGGACGGCCTTCTTGGCGAGGGAAGTATCCCGATGAGAAGTGCCGAGCAGGTCATGTTCTCGGTCCCATTTCTTCTCATACACATCGTTTGCCTGGAGGCGGATACGTTGGGCGAAATCGTCAGGCAGTGAATCAAGGCCAAGTAGCATCTTCGTTTGCGCCACTATCAAGCGATAGGCTTGCTTCTTATGAAAAGTATCGGATTTCTTCGCCGCGGGCAATTTTGGCTGTTCCATTAGTTTGCTAATGGCTAGGTTCGTCCCAGTCGCCGCAGGAAAGGCACGATCTTTTGTCGAGCCAATAAGACGCACGTCGAAACTCGCTTCGTCATCGGTGTACGGTTGGAATGATAGCGTTGGTGGTTCTGTCAAAAACTTCCTGTTACGACCACCCAGCTTCCCAAGTATGCGCATTGTGGTATGAGCGTGAAAATGGCTGTATGGATTTGGTTTAAGGTGTTCCCAGAGTGCTGCCATCAACTCGTCAATGACTGGTGCCATGATAGGGTCAAGATAATCAGCTGTGAGGTTATCCACGCATAGCTCAAGCGTCCGAAGCCCTTGACCCACTAGTTCAGAGCCGGCACCAAGAGCTACAACAAGCGGTCTCATGAGATAGCTTAAGTGTGGAAGTAAGTTGCTTAGCCTTGCGGGCACGGTGAGGGACAGTTCCACGAAGAGATCTCTCTCAGAAGGTTTCGAAGCAGCCATCAACAGGTTGTTCAAGACTTCCAGAAGCATTTCAAGGAGGGGAAGGATTTCTTTGTAGAGGTGTTCAAACCTCCCTCCACCAATGCTTCTGAATAGAGATCTCAGTAGAAGAAAATAGTTGGTAGGCTCTTCCGCGGTAGTCGACAGTTGGATCGACTTTGTGATGATCTTACTAACGTGCGGCAGAAGTACAGGCTCATTCACCTGATGAAACAACGTTACCGCCATGAAGGATAGCTTGAAAAGACGTAGAAGGATCGAAGCTTTCTTCACGTCCAGGGTGCCCACTTCATCGATTCTCTCAATGAGAAATTGTAACAGCATGCCAGCAAAGCTTGAGGACGTAGCTTCGCTAGCTAGGAGAAATTGAGGAATGTGCATTAACGCGGAATGCTCAAACATCATCTCATACATGTGAGGGATTTCCGAATGAAAGATCTCGTGGAATGTTGCTGGGTCGACGTAATGAAAGACGGCACCTAAAGTCTCTAACAGTTCCTTCTCCTCCTTTTCCGCAGCCATCATGTGTTGATTTCCGAGTAATTCGCTTGGTGAGAGTTGTTGGAACTCGGAACTGTCACGATCAATACCATAGTATCTGAACACGAGAGCTCCTTCATGAAATAGCTTGATGAGAACTTTGACCTCCTCACCATTGTAGCCATAAGAGACCTCATTCCAATTCGCTGGAAGGTTCTGCATCTCCATTTCCTCTTTGACGCGCGGGTGGTTACATGCTCGAAGCTGGTAGAATAAATTCTTGAGTCCGTGTAGAAGATTTTTGAACAAGAACTTGTTGTCGGCGATTGGATCTGTACTTCGCTCTCGAGGATTCGATGTCTTGATGGGCGTAGCACTAAAGATATCGATCTCATCCCAGTCCGGAGGGTGGTCTTTCTCAGCCATGTGATCTTCGGGCATAGCATCAATGGACGGTTGTGAATACTGTGCAGAGAGCTTTACCGCGTTCTTAAACTGTCTATTCATGGCCGCGAATTTGTCTCCTATCGCATTGAGGATCATGATGAGAAAATAACGGGCATCCTCTTTAGGCTCAAGCTTCGCGATGCATTCCGCCATGTTCAGCAAAAGCTTAGCGCTCATTGTCTGAAAGCTGGTCCCGGGGAACGAATCATGAAGATTCTTGGTGTAGACTTCTACTGTCCTTCTGATTTGCTCTTTAGACAATGATTCGCGCAGATGATGAATAAGATCCGCAAGCATACTATATGCGAGGGGTCGCATAGTTTCATAAACTGTCAATCCATCACCGATCAAGGTTCTCTCGTCCAAAAGCTCATCGATCTTATGTAAGAAGATTGTCCTGAAGTTGAAATTGATAATGTGTCGAATGGCCACAAGCAATTCTTTCCGAGTCCCAGATTTCTCCCTTGGGCAATCTTTCAGGAGGCGCACCACGATGTCCGGTAGCGTAGGGAGGAAGTCTGACAGTTGTTTGCTATACACCCTGAGCAGATAAGCCAAGAAGCTCATGGTCTTCACTTGTGCTGTGATGAACTCCCCGAAAGCAGTTCGATTCATGATGTCTTTGCTGACACCGGTGAAAGTCTTGCCTTGCGTCTTGGCCTCCGCATGTGCCTTCTCTTGAGGTTTCGCTTGCAGCATCAACACCTGCTTGATCAGCGGTACAAACAACTGTACGTTTTTGTTCACGCAAGACCTATATGCTTGAAAGAGCGAGACAACAATGATCGGACACTCGGCGAGTACTTTGAAGGACTGCATTCCTTTCAAAAGCGGTCGAGCCTGCTGCTGTTCTCCAGGAAGTTCGGAAGCCAAGGATGCTATCGACGCTGCTGGCGAGCCCGGTCGGGGTGATTGTGAATACTGGTGATTCCCTGGAGTTGATGGTACAGCTGGCGCCGGACTTGGATTGTCAAACGTTTCATTGACAACTGACTCCATGGTCTTGAACATCTCCTGGATCAAGTCTAAGAACGGTTGAACTCGATCTGCAAGCGCTTTCGTTTGATGTCGTTGGAATTCCATGATCGATTTCATGCATAGAACAGCGTTCTCTTCGTTTTCCACCTTTACCAGAGTCATAAGCTTGTCAACTATCGGGGCTGCATAGGGCTCTATTATGTCCGACGGAGTCATGGGTAGTCGGCGCAGGATCTCGAGAACGCAGTTCCGCAGTCGCTGCTCTGGGGAAGTGCTTACGAACACCGGCGAGCTGTCCAATATCTTGAAAAACACGGGTATGAATGTATCGAGGAATTCTTTGTACTGGGGAGACTGACACCAGACCTCGACATTGTCACGCAATTCCACAGCAACGTTGCCTTTCTGTTTGACATCTGTCGAGCCATTTAGTACTTTTAGACCTCCCTTGGATATTTTCAGACATACCTAGACTGCTGTCTTCTAGTTTGGCTGCAAGAGCCGCAATGTTTCTCTCCCCTGCCATCTCGAAGTGGCAGATCAGCCAGTTATGGTGTTGGTGAAGCACCTCCCGCTAGGGAGTGCAAAGAGGTAGGAAGGCGGATGCGAGGTGTTGACTTGACTGTAGATGCGTTTGGTCATTGGCAAGAAAGCTGATGTATTCTGAGTGGAAGATGGCGAAGTGCGCGCTTAATTGGAAGGTTTACTAATTATTCTTGAAATAGGCCGTCGTCAAGAAATTAATATTCAGTCGTATGGAAAAGGCTGGAAGGAAAGTCGTGAAGTTCGAAGGTTGATGGGCCTAGCAACAGCGCGCATGTATGCCTTGAGCCTCAAGTCGCGAGGCAGCGCAGCGTCACGAAAGAAAGCTGGGGGCATGGCTTGATACTGAAAGCCAGCGGTCACGTGTGGGTAAAATGATTGGCTGCAATTTGCTATGTGCGAATTGGGTACGAACACTGTCCCGAAGCACAAACGTGAAAGATCAAAATTGCGACCACTTCTGTGGTGATTCCAGCTACATATGGATGCTATATACGAACATATGCCTTATACACTCGTTCTTTCCAAGATTGCCTAGTCATAGAGCTCTTTCGAGCTGGGGCTATACATACTTTTCAACAGCTGCCTCGCTGTACTAACGTATCTATATATCTAATAGCACATCATAGGCAGGATTTCTCTGTTCCGGCTTTGAGTACTACATTATCAAAATGATACGCTACGAACAAGTAAGGACAAAATATGTATTAGAGGATGTGGGTGGCTTGTTGTTGTTCTCTCAGTCCATGAATGAGAGACTAAGACTGGTTAATGATGGACGGAACCAATCGGGGCACGACTTCGCCGAACTGACTTCCGCGCTTGGCCGCATGCCAGGAGCCTTGAAATACGCCAGGCAGGGCATGGCCAGTTACCTACCATAGTAAACCTCAGCGCGATTCTGGTGACAAACAAGAGCGAATCTTTCCCAAACAGATTACTTCACATTGCCTTACTGTACCCTCCCACTTTCAAGCACGATTTTAGTACTCCCCTCACGCCAAAGTCTATCTCGAGAACACCGGCTTCATACTCTTTCGCACGGCTGCCCCGCGTCATCGTAATACAACGCCTTCCAAGATTGTCCATCATGACTTCAGAGCAGAACGACGCTCTCATCTCTCAGTTTATCGCTGTTGCCGGTCCGTCCGTACAACCTGAGCAGGTTGGTGATTGTAGGGACCTTCCTTTGCCCTCAGTATACTTATAATCATTCTAGGCGCAGGGCTATCTCGCTGCAGCGAGCTGGAACGTCGAGGAAGCCCTTCAAACATTCTTCGCGGCGAATGATGGGGAAGAGCAAGATACATCCGAAGAGCAAGAAGCAGCATATACTGGTCCCCGCACACTTGATGGCAGGCCAGCACCAGGATATGCTGGCGAGGCTACATCAATGCCTTCGTCGTCAGCCCGTGGCAAACAACCGCAGAAGGGCGGCTTGAGAACACTGAAGGATATCCAGGGAGACAGTGGCCATAGCCATGATGACGAGGATGACGAAGATGATGATAAAGACCAAGACATGTTTGCCGGAGGTGAGAAATCAGGTCTTGCGGTCCAAAACCCGGGGCAATCGAGCGATCCTCAAGCTCAGATTAGGGACATGCTCAAAAAGGCACAGAGGTATGCGGTGCGACTCGTACTGTTAGTTAGGTATTGACAGCTCGACAGGAATGATCCACGACCTGGGGGCGAAGATACAGATCGGCCACGCCCACGTTTCACCGGCACAGGTCAAACTCTTGGTGGCGATGACACCCCAAGTCGAGTCGTTACACAAGCATCGCCTCAACGACCAGTAGTTGCGGCACCTGAACGACGTGACCTTCACATCTGGAGAAACGGCTTCTCGGTGGATGACGGTCCACTCTATCGCTACGATGACCCAGCAAACGCCGGCTATCTAGAGATGATCAATCGAGGACAAGCCCCTGTCCAATTAATGAACGCTCAACACGGACAAGAGTTGGACGTTCACCTCTCGATGCATAAAGAAGACGACTATGTGAAACCCAAGGCCAAATACAAGCCCTTTGGAGGATCTGGACAGAGACTGGGAAGCCCCACGCCTGGTGCTTCAGGCCCAGCGGCGGCCACGAGCAGCGCTCCTCCACCGACTCAATCGACTACCGCCACACCGCCTGGTAGCTCTGCGCCCATCATAGATGTTGACGAGGCACAACCAACGCTTGCTTTACAAATCCGGCTAGGTGATGGTACTCGCTTGCGATCGCGGTTCAACGCGAGTCACACCATTGGAGATGTCTATACGTTTGTTAACAGCGCAAGCCCAACCAGCGCTCAGCGTCCATGGGCTTTGATGACCACCTTCCCTAGCAAAGAGCTTTCAGACAAGACTCTCAAATTAGGTGACGTGGAGGATCTTAAGCGTGGTGGTGTTGTCGTCCAGAAGTGGACATAGAGTATCGTTGTGGTTGGAACATCAAAATCCTGGGTGGCGCGCTGGACAACGCATTGTGGTATCTGGCCAGTTGCGAAGAAGCACTACCACCAACACCTTGTAAGAGTATTTCCTCCAGCTGTATGGCTTGGGAATACACATAACAAGAGGCATATTAAAGCATATATAGACACATGGGACCAGTGATTCAGCAGATCCAATCTTAGACTGGAGCGATCAACAGTTCATGGCTTGAGCCCTCGGACCCATAACAATCGGTAAAATAAAGAATGTACTTCTGAACAATTGTGCTTTGACAACGCGCAGTGATGGCAGTCTTGTTAGTCCAGTACAACGAATACTCTGACGGGCTGTCTCCTCGCGACGAATGCGCGTGATTATGTCAGTAGAGAGTGCCTAGTGTAGTAGTAGTAACAGATCCTTTGAATGGTTGACCAGTTCATAGCGCAACGTCAACACATGCGCTAGACAAGGATTGAGATAGGACTAAGATAGTTCGCTGGACAGCTCAGTCTGATCATTAATTATTAGTGGCTTCCATTCCAGATCGTGTTTCGCCTTTGCATAATGTCTGTACAACGGATAGCAAGAGCTGGAGGCAGGCTTGATAGCAGATTCACCTGGGACTTTGTAAGATCTTGTGCAACAAATACTGCAGGCATCGCAATCGACGGAAACAATTTGAAACTTGAGCTTATCACAGGCTAGAATGAACCGTTCTCACTCTCGCACAACCGATGGCAGCACGAAGCAGTTCGCGTCCAAGAAGGACCCCACACTGGATGGAGCTGAGCAAGCAATCAGGCACAACGCCTATGTGTCCATATCGGTTACATCATGCACCTTAGATGAAATTAGATTCGAGTACCGTGCGAGAGATGAGCACATATGTATGTTACTGTTCAATGTTGCAACTACTAAGCCAGCTCGATTCAGACGGAAGGCAGAGGGAAGGGAAGAATGTTCCTGTGCCGCCTTTGCGAGGTGGTCGACGTATGCCCGCCACTGTGAATGCAGGATGTTGTAATATTATTCATAAATCTTCGATTTAATGCGACTCGATCTGTGCTGGCGAATCGAAGAGCAAGGGTATCGAGGTGAGGCCACACTGCCCCAAAGATGGGAGAGACAAGGCCTCGAGGTTCATTTGTTGGCTGATTGCGCGGCTGTGGGGAATGGCTGGGCTAGCTGACGACAATGTTCGATGTTTAAGTCTTCCACCAGGGGGGCGGAAGAAGGCAGGGCTATACATTATCACAGACCAGTACGCGTTGATCTCTATTCCCCAGCTCAGCACTGCAGCTGTCAACCTCGTCTGTCCAGACAGATGACAATAATTAACGGACAACCTCATGGAGTGTTAAATTGCTATAGAGTGAGTCCATGCATCCATCCATGGGCACGCAGAACTCAGACCACCTGTTCATCCAGGAGCAGCCGGCGTCCCGAGCTGTCCCGTCGGACGATGCAACAGATGGCTTTCTATAGTTCATAAGCTGATAGGACGGCCCCATGGTGGTGACTGCGGATGTATGGCTCGGGCATCCGCACAATCCTTTTCGCGAGCGACGTCTCCTGTTTCTCGCTGCGTGCGTGACGTGCAATGTGTGTGTGCGTGTGCCCCTGACGCAAAAACGCAGTATTCAATGCTTTTAGGGGCTGGGCTGTCTCTAGTAGTCTAGTTGACAGATTTGAATGTTCCCGCTGCTGACTAGGGCGACACTGGTCCACAGTAATATGGCCGACGCCTCTCGCGTTTCACTCACCCGACTTCTTATCCTTCTTCCAGCTAACCACCTCTTTCTTTCTTTGCATTTTCTGTCCTTTCTTCCTTTGTTCCGCTTCATTGATGCTGTTAGGATCGCCTTCACATTGTTTGCCCTCTGCTGCCTTTTATTAGATGCTGGGCATTCCCTGCTGCTCCGTCGTTCTCTACCTACCTTCTACCTCTACTTGGACATGTCCTATCTAGCCTGACTGACTACTATCGTACGTCCGATCTCTGGACCTATCTCGAAGCCCCTTTCGACACCTTCACAACCTCATCACCATGTTGTTACGATTATCGCCGCGAAGAGTTGCACTGCTGGCGTTCCTTGCATGTACTGCGCTGTTCATCCTCCACCAACAGATACCCGGTGGATATCGATACGATCAGCTTCCCACCTTCAAAAGTCCCTTTAACCTACACAATTCAGCGCGTCCGAAAGCCCTCCTGCATCTCGCGTCAACAGAACCAATCCCCCCACGAATTACCAATAAACCTCTGCCCAGAGTCCAGGACCCAAAAGCATACATTCAACAGATTCTAAACTGGAACAGACCACAGCCTGATCCGTCGCACTGGCCCCCATACGAATTGTACAATGATCGTGACTATGACCCGAATCGATGGGAACAGTTCGAAGAAGATCAAGATTACTACAAAGACAATGGTGTGGAATTGGTAAAGGGGGACAATGGTGAAGGAGCACAACCCTACCTTCCATACGTAGACTACAATTCAGATGAATGGCAGAAAAAGTGGAAGGGCGAGTACGTCGCATGTGACGGCCCCAGAGGACTACCACTCAACGAAAGTACCGACGACGTCGTAAAGGCCTATTCCAAGATTCCCGAAAACTTTCCACTCTCCTTCACAGGCTCAAATGAAGCACTCGGACTTGACTTTAATAAATGCTTTGAGCGCTACGATAGATATGGTCCTTATGGATTTGGTGAAGATCATGAGGATGTACCTGGCTGGGATCGGCCGAAAATAGATGTCGACTGGTCTGAGACAAATTGGGGAGCCCTGCAAAATGAGTGTTTGGAGCGGAACAGGGCACGCTTTCCCTCAGATGCTCGAAAGATTTCAAAGCTACAAGAAGAGACCAGTCTTTCAGAGCTCGAGGCGCGGGCACCAAACCCACCATACGTCGTTCCATCTAATACGACATCGAAAGGTCCCGAGTACAAGCCTCGGACGGCGGTACTCATTCGTACTTGGACTGGGTACAAATATACGCCCAATGACATGCATGCAATCCGTTCCATGATTGCAGAACTAAACTTGCTTTCAGGTGGAGAATACCAGGTTTTTCTTTACGTACATGTCAAGAACAAGAAGTTGGACATCTACAACAACAAAGCCCTGCATGATCAGATTCTACGAGAAAATGTTCCCAAAGAGCTGCGTAGTATTGCTATTCTATGGAGCGAGAATGTTGGCAAGGAGTGGTATCCTCGAGTCGGCGACTGGCAGGTGTATTGGCAACAGTTCATGTGCTTGCAGCTCTTCTCGAAACAACATCCGGAATTTGAGTACATCTGGAACTGGGAAACCGATGCTCGATATACGGGCCAACATTATCATTTTCTGGAACAGATGGCTAAGTTCGCAAAAAAGACACCGCGTAAATACCTCTGGGAGCGCAACAAACGGTTCTACATTCCAGCTGTTCACGGCACTTATGACGATTTTCTGAATAGCACCAATACTATCATCGAGACCCAATCGGCCGCGAAGACGATACCACCTCCAGTATGGGGCCCGAGGCCACAACATCCTGATCAAAGGCCTATTGGTCCGCACCCGCCCCACAGCATTGCTGAGGATGATTACGAATGGGGCGTCGGTGAGGAAGCTGATCTTATCACACTACTTCCTATTTTTGACCCGCGACACACCATATGGCCTATGCGGAATCACATCTGGAACTTCGTTCCGGGTATCCGACCCATCTTTACGCCTCAGGACCCAGCCCATAATGGATTCGATCACCCAAAGTTCCAAGAAATTGAGCGCAAAGTCGTCATCAACACAGTCCTCCGTCTTAGTAAACGGCTCATAGAAGCCATGCATCTGGAGAATATGGCAGGGCGAAGCATGCAGGCCGAGATGTGGACGATTTCTACTGCTCTGCACCATGGACTCAAAGCTGTGTACGCCCCACAACCAGTTTGGAGCGATCGCAAATGGATCCATCCTTACAGTGATCTAATTTTCAATGCCGGTAAAGACGGCATCTGGAGTGAAGAGCTGGACTCAGTTTACAACCCGGACCGCGAGTACAACTTCCAGAGCTGGAGTTGGTACTACCGTAGTAATTTCCCGCGTCGCTTGTATAGACGTTGGCTCGGTATGACGACGTTAATACATCCATGGGCAGAACCGGAACGGCAGGTGGACGCCGAAGAGGAGGAAGCCAAGCAAGGGAACGGACGAATGTGTTTGCCCGGGATGTTGTTACACCCGGTGAAACAAATGTGGGAAGACCAACTTCGTTAAGGCTAACCTTGACGCTGCCACGCTGACGTTAAATTCACGCAATGAAACGGTTTCGACTATTGCCGCTCTAAGCTCTTCATTCACCAAAGATCATATGTTTCACAGCCACACAAGCATTAGCCGGAGTTAACTTGAAAACAGGGCATAAGGAGTATTGGGCTGGATATCAGATAGAAGATAGCGCTGAAGCCCTGCAGCACGCAACAGGTCACGCAGCGTGATTCGAAAATTTTGTTTACTTTTAACTCGGAGACGGTCGTTTCCCGGAGATATATTCTTTGTATATAGGCATCAGATCTCATCGTACTACTCATTGGAAACAAATCGGCCCGCATTTTTTTGCGTGTAAATATCATATAGGGCAATCATGCCCGTTATCAATCGGCCAGGGCCATAATTTAACGAACGATTCTAACTAATTTAATCATGGTGTGCTGTGAACCGGCGTGACGACGTTCTGAAAGCCCTTCTTGTATTCTACAATGCAATCGTGCTGTGAGTCTCATGCTAGCATAAGAAGACAACTTACCCAGGCCCTTCAAGCTTGCAGGACAAAGCTCACGATTGCAATAACTCGAAACTTCTCCTGTTGAATCTGACTGGACCTCTAGTAGCTTTCTTTATGCAGCCAACATGACACTGCGGGAAAGAGACATTAGGGCATGCGCCAGTCGATGTGACAAGGCTTTACATCTGTAGTAGCCTGCTGACGACTGGCAGGCCTCATCACGAGCTTCGTCACCGGCCGAGAGCAACAGACAAAGTGTAATACGAGGCATTTTAAAGACAGATCATTGGTCATTTCTGGTGCCCTGCGGCAATAACGGACATTTTGCCGCTCTAATACTGCTCCAAAACTGCTCCTTAGGATCGGCGTCTGAGCTCAACCCAGAACCCTGACCGCAGTGGCTTTGGCCTTTGCTACGTTTGCTTTATCAACCTCGCCTCCTTCTATGGATCTCTCTCTTCCATCCTCCTAATTCTCCACATCAACTTATAACCTGCGCAAGCATCGCCATGCTGCGCATTCCCGTACAGCGCGCCAGCAGCCGCATCCTTTGCGGTAGCTGTGGCGCTCGATCAAACTTCTCCACAGCAGCGAGAGCTTCAGCAACGTCATTGGTGTCGAAGAGACGATGCATAGCCCTGACTTCTCAATTGCAACAAGCTCGCCGCTATGCGATCGCCGCCGAAGACACAAACAAAGGAGTTGTATGTACAACATTCGTGCGCAGCTGTTAGCTCATCTAACTGAACGTCATCAGGATCCGAACGACTCCTTCCTTCAGGGAAATACAGCAAACTATGTCGATGAAATGTATATGCAATGGAAGCAAGATCCTTCGAGCGTCCATATATCGTGGCAAGTATATTTCAGGAACATGGAAAATGGTGACATGCCAGTGTCACAAGCCTTTCAGCCTCCGCCCACCATAATGCCGGCCCTCCATGGAGGTACTGGACCACAGTTCTCTCCAGGCATGGGAATGCAGACTGGACAGGGCGATGATACCATGAACCATCTCAAAGTCCAACTTCTAGTTCGCGCTTATCAAGCCCGAGGTCATCACAAGGCTAATATCGATCCTCTGGGCATTCGTACAGAGGCGGAGCAGTTCGGATACAAACGACCGAAAGAGCTGGAACTGTCTCATTACAACTTCAAAGAATCGGATCTCGACCAGGAATTTGCGCTAGGTCCTGGTATTCTTCCGGCATTTAAGAACGAAAGCCGCGAAAAGATGAAGCTGAGGGATATCATTGCAGCTTGCGAGAGGCTTTACTGTGGTTCGTACGGCATAGAATACATTCACATTCCGGATAGAGAGCATTGCGATTGGTTGCGTGCCCGAGTGGAGATTGAGCAGCCCTACAAATATTCAGTCGACGAGAAGAGACGAATCCTAGATCGTCTAATTTGGGGCACTAGTTTCGAATCCTTTTTGGCCACAAAGTATCCCAACGACAAGCGCTTTGGTCTTGAAGGTGGAGAGAGTTTGATTCCTGGGATGAAAGCTCTTATTGACCGAAGTGTCGACTATGGTGTTAAGGACATCGTCATTGGAATGCCTCATCGTGGTCGATTGAACGTTTTGAGTAATGTCGTTCGTAAGCCCAACGAATCTATCTTCAGCGAGTTCGCTGGCTCTGCCGATCCAGCCGACGAAGGTTCGGGCGATGTCAAGTACCATCTGGGAATGAACTTTGAACGACCCACGCCGTCTGGAAAGCGTGTCCAACTCTCCCTGGTAGCCAACCCATCGCATCTGGAGGCTGAGGACCCAGTGGTTCTTGGCAAGACCCGAGCCATATTGCACTACAACAAGGACGAGAAGGAAGCCAAGACTGCCATGGGAGTACTACTGCACGGTGATGCTGCCTTTGCCGGCCAGGGTATCGTCTACGAGACGATGGGCTTCCACACTCTACCATCGTACCATACTGGCGGTACTATCCATATCATCGTCAACAATCAGATTGGTTTTACTACTGATCCTCGCTTTTCTCGTTCCACTCCATACTGCTCAGACATCGCCAAGGCTATTGACGCACCTGTGTTTCATGTCAATGGCGACGATGTAGAGGCTCTTAACTTCGTTTGCCAGCTAGCTGCAGACTACCGTGCTGAGTTCAAGAAAGATGTTGTTATTGACATGGTCTGCTACCGTAAGCAGGGTCACAACGAGACCGACCAGCCGTTCTTTACTCAACCGCTCATGTATCAACGCATTGCAAAACACAAGCCCGCCCTAGACACTTATGAGAAGAAGCTTCTTGAGGAGAAGACCTTCACTAAGGAAGACATTGATGAGCACAAGGCTTGGGTATGGGGCATGCTGGAAGAAAGTTTTAACAGAAGCAAAGATTACACACCTACTGCGAAAGAGTGGCTTACATCTGCGTGGAACGGCTTCAAGTCACCAAAGGAGCTTGCTACTGAAGTACTGCCTCATCTACCTACTGCCGTCGATGAGAGCGTACTGAAGGAAATTGCTGCGAAGATTGGAGGTGCTCCTGAAGGTTTTGCTGTCCATCGCAATCTCAAGCGTATCTTGGCAGGTCGTGCAAAGACAGTGACTGAAGGCAAAAACATTGATATGCCTACGGCTGAGGCACTCGCATTCGGTTCGCTTGTGCTAGATGGCCATCACGTACGAGTTTCTGGACAGGATGTAGAGCGTGGTACTTTCTCTCAGCGACATGCTGTACTGCACGACCAAGAGACAGAAAATACGCACACCCCACTGCAGAACTTGAGCGACGACCAAGCCACATTCGTCATTTCCAACTCCTCTTTGAGCGAGTTCGGTGTCCTCGGATTCGAGTATGGTTATTCTCTATCGTCACCAAATGCACTTGTCATGTGGGAGGCTCAATTCGGCGACTTTGCTAACAATGCACAATGTATCATCGATCAGTTCGTTGCATCAGGTGAAGTCAAATGGCTTCAGCGCAGCGGTTTGGTCATGAGTTTGCCTCACGGATACGATGGTCAAGGCCCAGAGCATTCTTCAGGTCGTATGGAACGATACCTCCAGCTATGTAACGAGGATCCGCGCATCTTCCCAGCCGAAGACAAAATCGTCCGTCA
This sequence comes from Pseudovirgaria hyperparasitica, assembly GCF_010093815.1. Classification (NCBI taxonomy): domain Eukaryota; kingdom Fungi; phylum Ascomycota; class Dothideomycetes; order Acrospermales; family Acrospermaceae; genus Pseudovirgaria; species Pseudovirgaria hyperparasitica. The sequence goes on from NW_022985566.1 coordinate 651,144, forward strand.
ACACCAAGACTGCAATATGCAGATCGCGTACCTCACCAAGCCATCGAACATGTTCCACATTCTTCGACGACAGATGAATCGCCAATTCCGCAAACGTAAGTTTCATAGTTGTATTGACTTTTCGCTCACCTACTGACTTAACACTAGCTCTCATCCTATTCTTCAGCAAGAATCTACTCCGCCACCCTATGGCCCGCTCGGATATCAGTGAATTCACCGGCGAGTCCGGCTTTCAATGGATCATCCCTGATCCTGCGCATGAGACCGGCGATATCGATGCGCACGACTCCATAAGTCGGGTCATTCTATGCTCTGGCCAAGTATACACTGCGCTTGCCAAACATCGTGAACAAGAGGGCCGCAAGGACATCGCAATTACCCGAATTGAGCAGCTACATCCGTTCCCATGGGAGCAGCTGAAGGAGAACCTTGACAGTTACCCGAACGCGAAGACCATTGTATGGGCCCAAGAGGAGCCGCTAAACGCCGGTGCATGGAGCTTCACTCAGCCAAGAATTGAGACGCTATTAAACCAGACGAAGTACCACAACCGACGCCACGTCATGTATGCTGGAAGAAACCCCAGCGCCAGTGTGGCAACTGGTTTGAAGAGCGTGCATACAAGGGAGGAGAAGGAGCTGCTGGAGCATGCATTTAACGTTACACAAGACAAGCTCAAGGGCGAGTAAAAGTTAATGGAGATCATCATGTGTGTATATGTATTAATTTCTCGTGGGTTATGGTTATCTCATTCTGTGTCAATGGGGATGGGATTTCCGAGTCGTCTTGAAAGCAAGGCGAAGATTTAACTTGAGATAAGTTTGAATGCATGTAGCATCAGTAGCGACGTTTTTCAAAAATGGGTTTGTTCTAAGGCCTATGCGGGATGAAGATCTGATTCTTTGAGCACCCTTTTCATCAGACAATTTTGCGTGGATCTTGTACGTCGGGTATTGTGCATCATTTTAAATTATAGAGTACTAATTTAAACACTCCCCTTCGTCTCGAATATTTAGTACATACTAGTTAATTGAACACGAGCTTACAAGACCAAGAGGGCAGATGCATTGTTCGGCTCGGTACAGGGAGAAGCTGGCCCGTGCTCAAGCTAGGCATTTTCCGGCACAGGTGTCACTTTCGACCTCAGTTCTTGCTGAAGCTCTTCTCACTCGGTTACTTCACACGACGTCCATCTCCACTCTACGCCCCCGAAAAGGCTCCCATCAGCTCCATTGACTGCTACAGTACAGTCAATTGGAGACGCCACACCCTTACCGATACGCATAATACCTCTTCAGAAACTGCTTCGACTCATCCGCGATAATGATGCGCACAGGAGCTTGCCGCGGCTTGATGCGGGCAATCAAGCCCTCCACGTCCCATGCGACTCGATTGGCCTTCTCAGGCCCAGCCAACATGACACAAGCGTCCTCGAAGCTCTGTACAATGGCCTTCAAGCGCCCGCAAGCCCTTGCAAAGCCAACAACGCATGCTCTGGCGCGTTACAAGTCTACGCTGAACGTTCAGGATCAGGAGCTAGAAAAGAGCCTTTTATATGAAGATATTCCATCCAACCCAGCGATCGTGGCCACGGACTCCTCAATCCACCCAGTCCTTGGTGAGGTTGGTGCACAAGAGCCGGAAAAGGACGTTGACATGATGGCCGGTGTGAAGTCTGATCTGGTTTGTGCCCCGCTTACCCAGGATGATATTGGTGAAGCATGCTCATGAGACCTCGCAGACTGTCATCAAAGAGACCTTTTCCCTCGAGGCAGTTCCTAAGGAGGCTATAGCTGTCGGTCTTGCCGGAGTCATTCCCTACCTTGTCACCTCGCTATCGACAGTCTATTGCGCAGCCGAGATCAATGCCAATGCCATTCACGGCTCCGGATACCTTATGTCTGGACAATCTGCAGACCTTCTGTTGCAAATTATTGAGCCGATGCAAATTGGATACGGCGCTGTGGTTCGTAGCTGATTCAACCATGTGTTCCGATAAACATTGACGTCCGACACAGATCATTTCCTTCCTCGGCGCTATTCATTGGGGTCTTGAATGGGCCAAGTACGGCGGCAGCCAGGGCTTTAAACGATATGCCATCGGCATCGTCGCTCCAGCTATTGCCTGGCCTACGATTATGCTCTCGCCCATCTTCGCCCTCTCAACCCAATTTCTTGCCTTTACCTACCTCTACTACGCAGACTCGCGCGCCTCCAAGCGCGGCTGGGCTCCAACATGGTACCCGGTCTACCGTTTCGTCCTGACCTTCATTGTTGGTGCCTCCATCATCATCACGCTGATCGGCAAGGGCCAGATCATCGAGGACCACCACTCCAGGCTACCCAACCCCGTAGATCGTATCCGCGCATTCCGCGACAACTACATTGATGAGGCATCTGCCAACGAGGCCTCCAACAAGGAGGAGACGATCGAGAAGAACAAGGCGATCAAAGAGGAAGAATAGACTTGGCGGCATCGTGCCATTGCCGGGTGGGGGAGTCCGTGAAAGAAAAGGGCTTTATTTTTTTTTACACGATAGATCGTTCGGGATTGCTACGTGCGTGAATGTATCAAGTCGATGAGAGTGTCGGATGTGCCGGGGGCGACTGTATATTGCACCAAACCTGTTCCTATGTCAAAACTTCTTTCTGTGAACCCAATTTCCTCGACGTGCTGTGCTAGCTTTCGCGACTGTCATCACACTAACTGTGGAAAACACCCATGCTTCCCAGGCGGAGAAGACGCAGTTCAATCCTCGTTCACCAAGTCGAGTATGGGCTTGTCAAAGCCCGTATCCTCCGAGTAAGATCTCGGAGTCATGTGTACATGCGAAAAGATCCATATGCGAAAATGATCAAGGTCCGGTATGGAATCCGATCGACACCCTTGGCGCAGAAATCCCATCATATCACATCGTATCGTGTGGAGATTCTGGGTGTAGGTAGATTGGTTGTTTGGGTCGAGGGTATGTGAGGGTTGGTGCGTGGTGTGGTGGTGGGGGAGAGGGATGGTTTGGGTACTACGGTGGGATTGTGACGTTGCGTATGTGTATATTTGTCGGTTTTGGCTGTTTTTTCTGTTGGGTTAGTGTATGGTAGTTGTGGGTTTTGAGGGTTTTTATGGGGCGTTAAGGGGGATGGGTTTAGTGGGTGATTGGTTGTGTTTTGTCACGACGTGTGCTCATCTGATGCGATTTGTCTAGGGTAAGACTTGCATCCGAGCACTACACTTGATAACTATTTGGATCTACTAATATATTGCTAGCCGTATGCTTTTTGCTTTCCTGCGAAGTGTCACTTCGATCAGGGGCTAGCTACGAGGGGGTAGGTCTTTCTTATCTTGATATGGAGACATGAAAGTCAAGTGGTCCTGAAGGGGGCTCTTCTGAAGGTATATACTGACTTCCGCCGTTTTGGAAGTTTACTCCGTATAGTAGACACTCTGCAGAATTGACTAATGAGAATACGGCAGTTGCAGAAATGCTGATTGCTGATTTCTTTATATTAGTGTGCATTATTAGACAAGAGTGTCAGTAGGACATGGTGTGGGGGACGGAGTTGAAGTTCAGGATTATACGACGACTAGAACAAGGCGGTAATAATGAAGTTGAAGTCTAACAGAAGAAGTTGCGCCTTGACTAAATTGGCTTATGGAGGCACAATCAGGTCGCCAGTGGACTTCCATTCACGTTTCTCGAAGCCAATATCTGCAGTATCACCCAGAATCTATATTCGATGCGGTATGACATCTAACATGCTACGAAACAGACAGTAGAATGTAGCTTAGTACAATAACGTGGGTACTTGCAAACGATCCGATCTGATCAGCCACAGAACAGAAGCATTGCGAATTGTGAGGGGCGCACGTAGATGCGTTGGGAGGTCCAGAAGACAACGGTATTGTGGCTTCTTGACACTGGCTGGATTACGATTCTGGTGATGACACGCTGGTTTCGCCTACTCGGTGTATATGCAGTCTGGAGTAGAAGAGAGGTTGAGGAAAGAAAAAAAATTATATGCTGGAGACGCACGATCGAAGCAATATAAGCGGTGTGTCCGCTCGTTTCGACAAAAGTGAAGAAGGCATGACGTTAAAACAAACATTTTATCGACAACAAACTTGTTGCTTAGCGCGTGGTGTATGCTCGGAGTCTGACAACGTGCAAGGGAAGCAGCATAGGGACCCAGTTCGCTCTTCCGCAGTCTTCCGCCCCTCGGGCTCCATCTCCATTTCTTACACCTTGTTCGACATTCCTTTTCCATGGTATGTGAGGAGATGTAAGTATCGCACAGCAGGCTGCTCTCATCTGAAAACGACGTTTTGATTCCCTGTCCTATCAATCTACTAACACTGATGCAAACGAATCGTTGTTAATGCGACGCTACAGAAAAGTCGAAACGCAGCAAACTCAAAAGATACGGTGGCATTACTGAACGCTATGAATATCTCAACGCAAAGAACTCATCCATCAGCAAAGCGAGCCGAAGCTCCAGATCCCATAATCCATGGACTGGCTACGAGAGCGACGTCGGACATGAAGCTGAAGAATATAATGAGCATTGTTGCTGCCGGGAAAGCAACGCAGGACCAGCTTAGGTATTTCCAAGGTCACATCGAGGAGTTGAAAGTGCTGCAGAGTCTAAAGACTGAAGAGGAGAGGGGAGGTTCACCAACGTTGTCTGGCCATGACTCGTATGGTGGCATTGCAGACCATGCGACACTCACTTCCTTGAACGGCGAAGATCAGGATGTTGAAGACGCTCAGGAATCGCCGAGTCCGTCTGATGATGACGCCGATACTGAACTATCTGACCATTCTCTTGGACACCCGAATCATGAATCTGCTGAAACGGATAAGACTGCGCCACCGAAAGAGCATCTCGTTATTTCCGAATTGGCTCGACGAGCGCAATCAGACATGACTTTCAGACGTCTATTGAAGACTGTCGCTGCCGGAAAAGCAACGCAGCACCAGCTTGTGTATTTCCAAAATCACATTGATAAGTTAAACCATTTATTTGACGAGACCACCGCCGATACTACCCTCACTACCATATCGGCGGAGCCTTCATCGTCTTCCATTCCGGGAGGAGTCACACAGAACTGAACTTCTTCTGAAAGTGTGCAATGTTTACATGAAGATTTCTGCCGTTGGCGCTCATAGCCAACTTCGAACCTGGTATCTAGGCTAGAGCTGCTCTCACCTGGTATAAAAGATATGGCCATTCACTGACGGTAACATGAGTCTTTGCAACGACCTTCGCTAAGATCTTTGGGATGATCGAAAGAGGTTTTCCCCTGGCCCGTATAACTCATCTTCTATCAAGCTAGGCTCAGAGTTGGTGGTCTCAAGGCATTATGGTATGTTTGAGATTCGAGTTGAAGTGCCTCTCTAGGTCGGGTTTACGTGCTGAGCCTGCCTTTCGAGTCTATTTTGCTGCAAGGGCCCTGTAGCCGACATGATTGTCGGATCTCTAGATCGCTCTAAAGCTCACCAAATATGATATCTCCTCCGAACACGCTCTGTAAAGTGCTTAATCTCTTGAATGTTACTTCTATACGACTTCAGGGCACCATAAGTGTAGTAGCGCCGCGATATCACTCACTTGTCAATGGCAGTGCGATAGTGAACACAACTATCGATTCACATGAGTTTTAGTCTTCTTTCGGCGCTGCAAAGCACCCAGTCTAGCGCCCCCGTCACCCCAAAGACTCTTCTCTCGCTCTCTCTCACACGCGCATATCCTCCGTCCCTTGCCCTTCTCCGTCTCTGCGTCAACCTCCCGACAATCGTCGCAGCAAAAGACACCGCCATTTCCGTCGCATTCCTCACAAACAACCAGAACCAGATGACATCCGACACCAATACACTTCCCCAGTCTATCATCCCCAACCCCGCACCCTTGACACACCGCTACCGCCTTGCCTTCGCCCTCTCCGATTGCCCCTCTCCCATCAAACACGTAGTTCCGCCCCTTAAACAAACTCTCCTCCCCTCTCATCCTCCCCGCCTCGACCTCTCCCTTTACCCACGCCTGATATGCCACAATCCCGCCATCAAGCGTATACACCGGCACATCCCTCTCCCTCTGCATCACCTCCGCCATCCACCTCGCCCCCTTTTCACACCTCACGCCACCAGTACAATACGTCAACACCCCCTCCCTCCCACTCCAGCCCTCATCCCCCAGCACATGCCGCGCCACATACCCAGGCCACTGACTAAACCGCCTCACGCCCGGCCGCACCGCACTCTCCCCCTTCCCCGTAACAAAATACCCAATCCGACTCTCATAATGATTCCGCACATCCACAACCCTGACATCCCCGCGTCGGCACATCTCATGGAACTCCCTCGGCCTCAGCGGCGTGACACAGCTCCAGTCCGCGGGCGAGTAGTTTGTGATGCCGAGGGGCGTGATCTCGGACGTCACGCGCACGGAGAGGACCTGCCCAAAGGCACATGCGCAGCCGGGTGTGGGCTTGAAGAAGCGTGCTACTTGCTCGTCGGTGGAGAGGTCTAGGCCGGCGAAGCTCCAGTGCGTGGTACATGCGGCGATGTACTGGGTGATGGAGGATGTGGGGCCGCCGAGGGTGATGTTGAAGCCTTCGTGCGAGAGGCGGAATTTGCCGGCGATGTTGAGCCTGGACGCGAGAGTGCGGTGGAATGTGGCGAGAGATTCGGGGTCTTGGGACAATTGGGGGTTCACGGAATCTTGGGGGCTGTTGTGTTGAGATGGTGGGCTTTGGGGAAGCACGGGGTCGTTTGCAAAGTAGCGGTAGAAGAGCAGGATGGAGCCGCCATTTGTGGACGCCGGACAGGTGCATGTGTATGATATTGGGTCGGAGGACATGGGTTCTGGTGTTCTGGGCGGGATTGTAGAAGATAGAGTGATGAAAAGATCCAGTCAGTTGTTATTGTTAGAAGGGAATTCTAGTTGGATACACTGTGGTGGAGCTACCCCACATTCAGCTAGCGTCTTACGCTAATGGTTTAGGCACGTTCTCTGTCTATCAACGTCAGATAGTTAAATTCGTTTGAAAACGAGGAGTATTCAGATAGTTTTGTGGACTTCTCATATTTGCCGTCCGCTTGTACGCCATATGCCTGATGGGTTCATAACCTGCCATGTTAACCACTCATCGCTTCCTCTTTGAACCTTTTATTGAAACTAGCCATTGGTCAATGCACCCATGACTTCCCAACTTCGCTACATGTCTTCAGGTTCTTTGGGATCAACTGGCCGTGATATATCAACATTGAATCCGCCGCCAGCTAGATAGTTTAACCGATCATTGGATCGTCCAATGAATGTTAGGTACGAAGGAAGCTTACGGCGTCTACGTTTTTCAGGGTCATAGCCCTCCTCCCCATACGTGAAATATTCTCCGGACACGACATCCTCTCCCATAAAGCGCTGGTCGGCAGAATGAAAGAATCCCAGCTTTGGACCAGGTAGCTTCCGCAGTTCGACGTCATCGGTGAGTGGGAGATGACGGGAGGCGAGATCTCGGAAAGCACGCGAGACACGCAAACAGGCTTCATGCGTCTTTGGATCATGGACGTGGCTCAAGATCAGTTGATAAATCTCGTTAGGAAAGACCCCGCTATTGCCTACTCGCGGCTTGAGTGTGAGTAGCTGGGCTTCCTCGAAGACAAGAGCCAGCATTGCGAATGCTCTTGACGCAGTGACCGGTAGCCCGCGCCACTCCAGACTGATGGTAGACTCATCGCATTTGATCAAATCAGCAAATACCATGACGTTCGAATGTTCGATCAACTTTCCGTTGATTTTGGCGAAAGCAATGTGACTGAAGGCGTCATACGCTAAGCCGTAGAAAATAGTTTTTGCTTTCCCCAGTCCTCTGACAAAAATCTCTTCCATCGCTGAAGTAAGCTCTCCATCGGCACAGAGGTCGTCACTAAAGATGACGAGTACACCCTCAAGCCAGTAGTGTGATTTTGAAATATTGCCAGGCTGTTGGCCTTCGAGGTAGAATCCTGACAGGGCTTCCGTGGCAAACTCTCGAGCCCTCGACTCTGCAGTCAGGGGTTTGATCGTCATGTATGGCCCATGTCGTTTGTATGAGACTTCAACATCACGAACAACTCGTAACAAGGCCGGAGAGTGCGTAGCCGTCGTCAGGAGGAGGAACATGAGCTCATGATAGTTCACGCCGTCTCCGATACATGCCTCTGGAGGACTGATGGGGATTGGACGTCTGGCGGGGACTGGGACCAATGAGTGATGCTTGTCGATGAGAATATTGAACAAACGCGAAGCCCAAGCAAATACCGGCTTGTGCAGCAATGCGGAAGCCGTCTTGGGCACTACTAATTTAAGCTGAAGACGGAATGGATTCTCCTGTGGGCTCTTCATCTGCATGATATTACTGGCGCTACATTCTTCAAGTGAAGACTCCGACTCCGGGGCCTTGTGTAGTAGATCTCGGAGATGCTCAGGCAATTTTCGGTCGTTGCCTAAAGTCATTTCCAGCTCTTCAGCAACCTGGGACCACTTGGTCTGTATATCAAACAGGTCAAAAGCCACAGGGTCATGCGAGCCATATCCTTGGACGACAAAGCGCTCGTAGTCCAAGTCGAATTCGTAGGTCCATTCTATGCTACAAGAGTATATCAGTGTAAGCCTGGTCGCTCGGATCTTGCTGCCTACCATATATCCAAGTCGGGCTTCAAATCAGAAGGTATTTCATACAACTTTGCCTCCGCGTCGATGGTAATGTTGTCTAGGCGCCGACGTTTCCGGCGCTCACGACTATCGTTAGGTATGGCTCTGAACTTCTCAACTATCCTGGACATGTCCTCATACTTGGACCTCATGTTCTCGAGCCATTTTAGATACGAGTCGCGATCATTTGGGACCTTCTCTGCAAGCTCGGTGCCCAAGACAGTCGGATATGAGTCACTATTACAATAAGTAAATTACGTCAGGGGGTAATAAGTGGAACATCCATACAGCCGATTGTAGTAAGTATAGTATATGCCACGGTATCTATAGCTATAGAGACCCCTAGTACCCATTGTGACGACACAAGGGAGTGCGGAACACCTCGAGTGGGATGGAAGGCCTCAAGAAGACGGACTCCGTTCCAGTTTCGCAAGTGAGTAAAGAGATGCTGGCGTATAATATAGAAAACAGTAGTAGCAGTTCGGGCCCTCGCAGTGGTTAGTGCGAGAATATTCAGGCAGCAAGGCGGGTGAATGTGTGATTGTGCAAAGCAGCGAAAGAAGCTGGATACTGCCTGGGAAAGGAGAGCATGGCATGATATATGATCTTCATGGCTGGAGGGGACATTTGTGCTATTGTCACCATGATGCACTGTGTTTGGTGTATCTCTTTGTTACCTCGCAGCAAGGTTACCGTCTTTGGATGCTGACAGCTGAGTGGCAAGTTACGCAACAACACCCTGCAACAGCCCATACAATTCAATTCTTCACCACTGTGCAACAGACTGTAGGTTTTCCTTTTCCATGCCACGGAGATTCCTTGAGCGTGTCGAGAACGGCGGGCAAGCTGCATTGTTGACTCAGAACTAGCGGGACCATAACACTCTTTCCATATATTGCATAGAGTATTTTCTGCACTTTGCCAGAGCTCTCGTTTGAGATAGCCTGAGACAATGTCTATACTGTACCCCGGCAAAATTTTGATGTCTTGACACTGTAGACCAAGCAGAACAAGATCCTCTGACTAGCCTAGCCCTATCATTTCGAAGTCTGCACAATGCTACAGCAGCGGACAAAGCCTGTTGGACATCCGCATTCTTCCTTTTTGCTTCTCCCGTCGCTGCTTCCCCCTTTCAGTACAAAAACAGTCCAATGACTCGGTAGGACACGATGATTCATACAAACGGCGCCATCGTTGTATTTGGTCTACACCACACAGTGTCAGGTCCATCAAACGTCAAACCAGAAAGGAACAGTAGAAGTGCTTCATGTTTATACGTGATGCAAGGCCTTTTTACAGTCTTTCTACCAGTGTGTATCTGAAAGATACTCACATGTGTGCTAGGTTGACAGACCATAACCCTTTCTTACCCAGTACCCCTTTCACCCCTTTCCTCACCCTCCTCTCCACCACCTCCTCCCGTCCACACCCAAACCCACCACCCAAACAAAAGCGCAACAAGCCCACCCGATCGTCACTCACAGCCCAGCAAGTCCAAACTACAACATCAATCTCGGCCGCAACCCCATCACAAACACAGTCCTCATCAACAACACCAAAAACGCCCCCAGTGAAAAGCACCATGCAACCTCACCATTACCAACACTTCTGTCGAAACCACAACCCGCGTCTCGCCGATAATCACAGTTTCACAGACATAACCGCTGGATCCCATACCCGATGCCCCTTCTCCGCGCCCTCGCCGCGCTCAGCCCGCGACTTCCGGACTCGTTGCCTTCTACGATACAAACATGTCTTCTACCACTCTTCCCTCGCACTCCTCACGCCCAAGCATCTACATTCGCGCCTAGCAGTACATTTGCAACCTGCTATCGAGCCTGGTCGTTGATAGGATGCTTGTTGGCATGAACGCCCTCCATCGTTACTACCAAATCATCATCATCGCCATCATCGTCATGGTCATGTTCATCGTCGTTACTACTATATACATATTGGTGTTTAAACGGGAGGTAGGATAGCTGGCTGGCAGATAGGCAGACAGACAGACACGCAGGCGCATATTCGCGTAGACATGGATAGTATGTGAGTCAAGAGCCTTCTGTGCGTATGAGCCAGGGGTTTTGTTGGAGGGGTATAAATTCTGGAGTCGAATGGGGAGATGAGATTCAGGGCTATTTGAGGCGTGTAGTGGGAGGCAGAGTAGGCGGATGTGGAGAAAGGTATATGAGCGGAGTAGAAATATATGTTTCATGTGAAGATGGATGGAGGAAGATGTAGGAAGGGGGGGTCCGGGATTTTTGGGGGCAGTGCACAGGGGACAAGTACGAGTGAGCTGGAATACGTATATATAACCTCACTATGAGCAGTAAAGTACCTTCTTGCTCTGCTCTGTGCGTTTTCGATTGATATCACCTAGCAATTCAAGGTCCCCTTACCCGTTCTCTACACACTGTAACGTGTTAGCCAAGTGATCTACACCACAGGTCGTAAGAGTATCAGCACGGCCATTCAAGTACTTTGGTGTTTTGATCCTGCAGTTCGTCTGCGACGCGGTTGCATGGAAGCATTACTTCGTTTTTCTATACAGATTTTGTATCTGAAGTCTATCAGCCGCGATTGGCACATTGACCTAACATGTCCGCAGTCCAGGGAGACAGACACGTCATGAATATCTCGAGCGGATCACCAACCACATCTACGCGTTGCTCATTGATTGTCTCATACATTATGATTCCCCGGGCGATGGATAGTGAATTCCATTCATGAAAGATCGAACCCGGCTCCCGCACTGACTGCGTACAGCAGCTTTTCCCTCAACACCTCGAAGCTCGAGTACATCGGCAGCTTCAGTAGATTGACGCACGTGCTCGACGTCGGCAGTCTCACCTCGTCCCGGCCACTGTCTCTGATCGTGAACGGAGGGTTCAATTGCCCGAAGCCCAACAGCGGAGCTCGTGGTGTGCTGGTGACGAACTTGATCACCGCACGCTTGTCCTGCTCGTCTAAGCTTTCCATGACGCGCCAGAAATGTTGAATGGTTGGGTGTTCAAGCCCATCGGTGCCGATCTGATAGACACCAGAGTAGGATATATTCCTTCGCAGGTCGTTGAGGTCGAGTGGGGCAGTGGTGCCCGAAAGTAGAGTCTGAACTTCGTTCTGGTTGAACATGCGCAGCCATTGAGGCTTGATCATGCTCGACAGCCCGCGGAGGAAAGCGTTCGTCTGCCGACTGGGCTGGAGGACAAGGCGGTGACGAGCTGTGGCGAAGACGTAGAAAAGACGGTTTTCCGATGTAACTTTGACATTTGCGCCATCGGGCCGAAGGGGCCGGCTGATGTTGCGCACCTCTCCAGTATCTAAGTTCTTTGCAGTGTCAATCGTCGTGAAGTCAATATTATAGTCGGACTCAACATCGCCGCCGTAGTTCTTGAGGCTCAGGAGACCCCGGTAGAGGTCTTCATCGTAATAGCGGAGGTCGTCGAGGGTGGCACGAAAGCCGGATTCTTTCAGTGGAGCACCCGTCTCGTCGCAGAGAGACCACTTTTGAAGGAAGAATGGTGCAAAGTTCAAGTCGACAAGGATTTCCTCGTAGAGGCATTTCCCTATAACTCTGCCAACAAATTCAAACTTCTTTAACGTTTCATCCACCTGCCTCGGCTCGTATGGGTATGTCTCCTTGATATCATCGATAGCAGAGGGGTTCGGGTAGATCAGGTTCTGCTCATTCTCAACAAACATATCCAAGGACTCGTACTTTTCAATCTGGGTGGCCAAAGACGTGAGGAACTCTTTAGTGACTCCGCCACCGTCGATACCAGCTTCAACTGTACCAAAACTGTCAAGGAAGACGATCTGAATAGGCTCTTTTAGCGAATCACCGATCTGGTAAAATTGCTCAAAAGCATCCTTCATTTCGTGCCCGCGCCTGATACTCGCCCTTTGTCGCTCAAGTAGGCTTGCGCCATTTGCATGAGAATGAACAGCATGGCGCCAATATTCTGCCTCTTCATGTCCAAATCTGCGGAGCACCTGCAGGAATAATGTTAGCTTTTGTAGCTGGAAACCGTGTCAATAGCATACCTTATCTGTCTTGACGAATTCCCGGAAAAGGTGCACACGCTTCATGAAAGGTATCGTGTATGGCATATTCTCCATGACGTCGAAGCGCGGCCTCAGGAACAGCCGCTGCCGTTCGCTGAACGCACGATTCTGCTGTCTCCGAAGCGAGTCCTGCTGCGCGAGGCGTTGAGCCCGCCCGGTTCCAATGATACGATTGGGACTCCCGCTTTCCTGAGATGGAGATGCGGGACGATCTTCCATTTCTGTGTCGCCTCCATTGGCTTCATCCTTGGTCGCATTTTCCACTTCCATTTGGATGAGCGATTTGAACAATTCATCCGTAGTGAATATCCCGTTAAATCGATCGTTCATCAACCAGTGATCCTTGGGGAGAAACGCTCTCCGCGAGTCGCGCTCGTATATCATGCGTAGCAAGCCCGTAACGAGGGTAGTCATGTATGTTAAGCTTGCCCCAGTCGGACCACTTGGACCTATCAGCGACGATTCATCAGCAGCAGAAATATCTTGTGGCATCTTGAACAGATCCGCAATTGACCTAGGCCCGGATGGACGACCAGAATTCGAGTCTAGCCTCGTGGCGTCTAGATAGAGCGACAGTCCGAGGTTCTTCAAAAATGTCACGAGATCTTGCACATCGACCAAAGGCAGAGCACTGGCCCGTGTATGAGACAGACCAAGTACATCTTCACCGGTATTCGAATCTGCAGTAGAAAAGAATTCATCGTCATTCATCACCTTCAACACGAACGTGTAGAGCTCCAGAAACATCAAAATCACCCGCCAATCACTCTCAGCAGTGGGCGGAATCTGGTGAAACTCGCCAAAAAACTTGGCATCAAGTACAATGTATTTGATCGACTGTCTGTCATTCCGGACCTGCGCAAAGGTCTCGGTATGTTTAGCGGCATTCCAGAAAAATTGTATAGCGGATTGTCCTGCGCTTGACCCGTGTGATGTCTGAGAGGGACCAAGAAACAGCCACATCCGCATCTGATCGGCTTCTGAGGGGAAGTTTCTGACCAGAGTCAAAGCAAAGTTTGCATACAATGTGGCTCTCGCGACCGACGGCCGCTGAAACTTGACAGTCTCCTGAGCATTCGAAGTCAGGTTCCGCAGACTGGTCTCGTCCACCAGTTTATGAACTTGATCGAATAAGAACTGTGTATTCTGTGCGTATTTCGACGATCGTGGGTCTACCATGAGGGAGAGATCTGGGATGGATGGAAGAAGGCGTGTTACCACGTCTATAAAGTTACTATCAGTTGAGTAGTCTCCGAGGTCGTCATTGCCTGTGCCTTCCGAAGCTCTTCGTGATCGGCTTTTCACATAGATGAACATTCCTAGCAATCTGTAGTTTGCATCCTTGATGCTATCAATCTCCGAGGGCCCAACAGTACTTGCGCTCGTTGCATCGGCCCTTTGACCACTTCTTATGGCTACGACAAGCTGCCCGTAGTCGAGAGAGTCTGCGAGTCGGGCCACGAAGTCTTCGAATGTGCTGAACCAGCCAGAAAATGTTGATGTTGTCTTAGAATCTGATATTACCCTGATTTTAGATGCGTCTAAGCTGTCTGTAAGCCCACGATGTATAAATAGTCTGTTTGAAAGCCATTTGTATGCTTCGGAGAGCTTGGCACCTGAGTTCAAGCGTAGAGGAAGTTTCACGGCATCCAAAATTTTGTTGGCTAGCTCTTCCTGCCTACTATTGCCAGATGTGGGGAGACAAACAGATGCTTTCAAGTGATCGATCACAAGCGAAATCGATTCGAAGTAACTGGCCCCGTTATTTGCAGACGCCCCAGGAATCTGGTTTGATACTTCTGAGAGGGCGCCAAGAAGCTCAGCGACTGTATGACTGTCTTGTGGTATTGCTTCGGGTTGCACAGATTGGGTTTGGGTACATCTATGATTTATGGCAGCGAGAATCTTGTTTTGGAGCCGCAGAAGAGCATGGGTGTATCGTGTTGGGGTGTCCAACATGTGGTACCTGACGGTGACATCAAAGCGGTGGCAGAAGGATATTATCAAGGCCTGATCAGCATGACTGGAAGGCTCAAAGAAGAACAACAGCCTCCTCAGTTGTAGTAGAGCCTCATCTTGGCTTTCATATGCGAGTACTGTCTTCGTGATCTTCTTTTGAGTGCCTAGTTCTTGATCCATAAACTCTTGTCGCATCTGCTGTGCAGCTTCAGATCTAGACATGTGGCCACGCCATATCCGTTGTGCTCTTCTCGTGCCGCTTTCCAGAGCTTGTTGGTACTGCCTCTCCGCGCGCTCTTCTTGCAACTTCGCTGCCGTTGCTTGTGGACCTACGCGGGAGCCAAAGGGATTCGCATTTGGTGACCGGCCCGACAGATTTACCTGCCTTTGTCGGCGGGAAGACCCTGTGAAAGTTTTGTGCATCCTCTCACAGAAGGCCTTCAGGCCTCAGTATGTTCGGCGGGGGCAACGCTTCGACTTCTAATGGGTCAAGTTTCTTGGAGATAGCTAGGTCTAGCTCTTGCACAGATGATGTAGGTCCAAACTTGGGTCGGAGGTAGTCTTAGGACGGGACTGGGTATCGAGACCGCTGGCAGTGTTTGCGTATGAGGGGATTCAAGTGAGAGCGGAGTTATGGTATAGCCCCGCTAAGGGTCTAAGGAAAGTTCTAGAGTGAAATACTATACAAGAGAGAAAAGATCGCTGCTACTCAGATGCGGTAAGAAATTGAACAATTGAAAGACAGGAAGGTGAGCCGTAGGATGTACGTGCGAGAGTGATAGGCAAGCAACAGGGTGAGTAATGGGATCTGTTCGCCATCGCGGTCCGCAACCTTGTCCTCTTGTCCTTCTATCGTCACTGGCTGACTGGGCTTGAGCTAGTTGGGACTAGCCCATTTCAGCCTTACGCCTTCATAAACGACACACGACCGACCTCAACTGTTATATTTTGCAACAGATGCTGCTTGTAACAGTTCGATGGTGCTTCATAGGCTTATTTATGATTCTTCGAAACCATATACGGGCCTGAGCTGCGGTGATAGTCCACGCTGAAACACGAATCATCGAGAGCTGGTAAAAGCGAAGGAAATGTCCAGAATCTTATTATACCTCTCCCTCTAAGTAAGATTTTAAACTTGCCTTTATAATATATTGTTAGACGTATTCTAGAAGTAGAAACTTAGCACGAGGCCAGTAACAATCCAGGGATTAACATAACACGCAAACAAAAAGCGCATACATATCAAAAACCAAGCAGTAGCGGCCAAATGAGCAAAACAACAAAAACTACAACCCTTCAGGCTTGAACCCTGGGTATTATGTAGAAAATCGCTGGTACGATTTTTTTGATAGATCCTAATATTCTGCGCGTTGTTGACTTTACGCCATAAGTGCCGCTGACTGAAATTCTGTCAAATTCACCCAAATATAAATGGTCGAAATTAGAAAAAAATGGTTTCGAAACATAACAGGACACAGACATGTTCCACGTTAGAGTGTCCCAGTGGACGACTAGTCTGACGATAGTATAACAAGCAGTCATGGAAGTGGCAAGTCGTGAGCCGAGGATTCATTCTTTGGTTTCGCTTCACTTTGTCTGTTCCCTGCGAAGCTCACATTAGTGAATAGCAGAGCCAAGCTTTCTCTGTGTACGTCATATTGTTCTACCTCATTTGCATGGACTGGTTGCTCATACAAGGAATGCAGCCTTGGGTTTCTGGAGCTCAAGTGTCAGTTTGACCGGCGAAGTGGCGTTCTTCTAAGTTCAAGAATGTGGCACACATGTCTTTGTTTTAGCCCTTGCTGCCTTGGTTGAGAACAGCCTAACACGTATAAACAGGTAAGAGAGAGAACGTAACATCCGCACATCTTGCCCATCTATCTCTTCACCTTAGTCTTCAAAAAGATCTCGTTCTCTTACACAGTTTGAAGGCTGTTGCCACTTACATGCGATATGGCGACCAACACCACTGCAGGACCTCTCGGGTTACCTAGCCATCACTGGGAGTCGACAAAGTCGGTTCCTTCGATTGATGAATTCGTTCGCCTGCACAATCTGACCATCGTCACCGCCGAGACCCAGGATGCTGCACTCATGCGAAGCTGGACCCGAGACATATTCACATTCGCTCTTTTGATCATCCTTCTATGCTGTGCTCTATGTTCAGCGCTCCTGCGCGACAAATTCGCAAGCATATACGAAAGACTGCGCACCAAGCCCAGTGAATCCGAACAGCCTCTGAAAAGCGCCGCGTATCTAGGTGTCCTTGCATCTGCGACGATCCTGTTCCTGCCCATGTGGATTGCGACGTTCGCCATCTCGACAAACCGGGGCGCAGCTGGAGGATGGATCTCAGTCTCGGGGTTTACAGTACTCTTTCATTTGGCCGTGGAAGTGCATCGGATATTCGCCATACTTGGTGTAGTCTCCTGGGTGTTGTCTCTGGTGTACATTGTGGGGAGGTGGAAAGGAGTCACGGCCTACCTCGTCACCAATCTCAATGGCTGCAAATATCACGATGGACTAGATTTTCTGCAAACCGGGCGCAGAACTGCAGACTTTAGGATCTTCAGCACCGTAGCGTTTGTACTTGCCACGCTTGTTGCTCTGTGGGGTTTGTTTCCATGCGATCGGGACCGGAAATTAGGATGGCTTCTGCTCCCCCTGGTATTCGCGATCTTCTGCTACGACTGTTATGTTGCAAATGCAGGCACGCCTTTGGTGGTGTCTGGAAATTGTTTGCTCGTGGAGGAGAGTCCTGCTCTCGGTTTCATGGACTCTGGAGTGAGGCTCTCCTGGAAGGTGTTGAGTTTCTTTGCTTGAGTCGACAGGCGACTGGAGGACTTGAGGCCCCACGCAGAGCAGGACTATGCAATCGCTGTTAGGGGGTTAGTTCGCTTCTTATTGTAGTAGTACTAGCAATGGCCACTGGAATATAATACAACCTTACCTAATGACCGGGAAATCTAGATCGTAATGGGGCTGTCACATGATGAGGACATGCTGCGTATACATTGGGCTGCGCAACATGAATGAGAGTGTTCGCCATAAGAATAGCATATTGAAGAGCTGACATGCACCAGGAGTCAAGCAAGGATTGCTGTGCCAAAGTCGATTATGACACCTTTGCAGGTTCACACATGGTACGCGTAACGGTATCACCGTGTAAGTCGAGTGTGGAGTTAGCCCACCTTGGGCAGCATCGTCGGTGTCGTACCAGTGCCGTGCCCAGACCGGCACAGAAGAGAATACTAAGGCCGGACACAGCGTTCCGTGCCTCGTAGCAAGGGGACCTGGCGTTCTAGCGTTTCGAGTGGTTGCTGCTGTGGAGCGCAGTCAGTGGCCATCGATAGTGTCGTGTGCGAACGAACGAGTGCCTCGCTGTTGGAAGCGACATCGAGTGCGTTGATGAAGTGGATTGGCTGAGTAACTGAGTCGGGTGTGTGATAGGGATGTGATAGTGATGGTGATGCTCGGCAGACTGGGGCCACGAATCCCGTGGGACTCCATGGTCACAAAGATATGAAACAGGGCTAAGCCAAAGGAATGGCTGGTAGATGCTTGCACTGTTCATTATACTGTCGACGTCCCTATTGATATCATACCGATGGCGCGTCGGACCACGCTCCATTCAGATCTGACGCGAGCTTGACTGATGGAATGCGAAAGAGCATTGGGTTGCTCCAAGCCCTGATTGGGCTGGAAAGGAGAGCAGAATCACGACTAAGGTCATACGAGTATGCGTGAGTATACTGCGATGAATGTCTACCATCAATCAATTCTTGTTAGACGGATGTATCTTCTTTGACGCGGTGATGTTGTCACTTCGATCTGCTCTTACTCCTACAGACATACAGCCCGAGAGTAAAGTCATATAGCGTATTATCAAACAAGGGTGATGGTGCTGCAGGGAGGTCCCTGATAAGTTGGCTCTGCCGACCGTTGGCAGCTTACTCGCACGTCGAAAGGGCCAGACCACGGATGGACGGTGGAGCCGGGCGGTGAACAACAATGACAACGACAACGACAACGACAACGACAACGACAACGACAACAGCGACAGCACAGTGGCTTGGAGAAAGATGTGTTATTGGTGGTGGTATAGTGTAGTGTAGTAGTCGATACGGAGGAATGGTGTAGGCATATAGACAATAGCAACAATGTAGCAAGCAATTTGTGATCTCACAAGCAACGACGCAGGTGTATAATTACGCCGGCTGGAGAAAAAAGGAGGAGTATTCTGGAGTATGTTCCTAGAGTGAAGAGTGAAAAGGTGAGGAAATCAGCTAGGGGAACAGGGAAGACCACGCCGCAGTTGACCAAGACCCTCTTACGACCCAAGACCGAAGATGAAAACCCAACCACCCAGCGGACCGGCTCATCCGTCCGGGGGCTTAAGTAGCAGCTGTAGCAGCTCCAATCGAAAGGAATCATCACACAGGGGGGGAGAGAGAGTCAGATACAGGGAACGGGCTTGTTTTGTTTTCTTGTGGAACGCACGCCCAGCCAGAATTGCTTGAAACACACAAGACAGACAAGACACTTGTCGCGTTCTTCTCGTGTTCCGATGTACACGCATATAATACATACATATACATTCATACATGCATACTGTACATGCATATCTGGGTAGTAGTAGTCGTGGTGGTGGTGGTGGTGGTGGTGGTGGTAGGGCCCGTACAGTAGTAGTAATCATCAGTACTATTTATCATCTGCTCCCCCCGTTACTACTCCTGCACGCGCGCCTCACTCACGCCTCTTCATCTCTCCTCATCTTCTTCCCTCCTCCTCCTCTTCTTCTTCTTCTTCTTCCTCCACCACTTCTCCGTCAGATTGCGACTGCGACTGCGACTCAACTCATCTCTCATTCTATTACTCCGGACGCGCGCGTGTGCTTTGGGACGCAAATTCCGGGGAAGCGTCTGAAGCCTGCGTAAAAGCAGTTTAGCCCCGAGCGCCAACCGTCAATCCTCCCCACCCCCCGAAATTTCTTTTCGCTCCACTACTCGCTACCTAGCCTCATCTCCCTTTCGCCGATCTCCTCACACTTTGACATTTTGTCAATACACTGCTACTATTTCTGACCGCTTCTTTACTTCTTTTTGCCGGACACTTCCCCCTGTTGACTTCCTGGGTCCCCTGTACCTTGTCACTCGTCTCTCACTTCATCCACTCCTGTCCGCCCGCGGTCATCCTTGTTCTGTCACCATCTCTCCATCCATCGTAATGGAACCCAAGCCAGAGCCTCTCTCCAGCGACTTTCCTCCCATGTTCTAGGAGCCCACACACCATCCACAGCGTCAGATAGTACGGCCGTCTCCCGAATGCGACACCAGCTGCCGCGCCCACCTTCTCTAATGCCCACGACCTCTCTGCTGTACGCCGCGACGTCTGTGGCTCCACTCCTTTCATTCACTACGTCGCCTAAGTGAACTGTACTCAACACTATATTGTCGCAACTCGGTGCGTAGATGGGACTACCAGCAGACATGGATCGAAGACACCCTCCCCGATCACAAACAAGCTCTACACCGCCAACTAGTACAATGTCGCGCTCTACAACTTCGTACGATCTGGCCTCCTCAATCGAGGCCATTTCGGAGCCACGATCTGAATATTTGCGACGTGCCTTGATGGAGCGCAAGCAGCGACGGTCCACCAGACTTTCCGTGCCCCATATCGAGACACCGCTGGTCAGATCTGCGACTCCTGATACACTCGACCTACAAGCGCGCCGTCTAGAAGAAGATGTCTTGGACGATGCCTGGACACAGGAAGCTGGCTTTGAAGAACCCCACACTCCCAGGATGTCTCATCTTCGACGCGCAAGCACTGCCGGCACAGGGAAGCACAGAGGTACTCCTACTCAAGATATGGAAACAAGTATGGCTAAGCTCGAAAGGACAAATTTTGACCTGAAGATCCGCGTGACTATGCAGGAGGAACGCGCAAAGAGACTGGAGATCGAGCTGAAGGAAGCTCTGGACAAGATCAAGGACCTGGCGCAAGTAAATGAGATCAAGGACCGTCAGAAAGAAGAGCAAGATGAACGACTTAAAGATCTGGAAGTCGAAAACGCTGCGCTTGTGTCGGACAACCAGGAGATGTTCACTCTCTACGATGAACTTGTATTGGATCTGGAGCAGAAAGATCACGCCATTACCGAGGCTGCCGATATGGTGTGTGAGGTCGAGGATCAGAAAGACGCGCTGGAGGCTGAATTGGCTCTGTCAAACGAGAAACTCCTGGTTGTTCAGGATGAATTGGAAAAATGGAAGACACTGGTTGAGACTTCGAGCAAGCCGCCAACAGACTCTGATTACTACAGCGCTGCCACTGAGCGATCAGACTTGAAGCACCATATCAGCATTATGCCCGACTCGAGACCGTCCTCAGCTCGACAGTCGGACTATTTCAGCGCAGAGTCGACTAGCAACAGAACTCCCAAGCTCCCCAGCCCATCGAAAGAACCTCGTTTTAGTGGCATCAAAGGCCGGCTTCAAGGCCTGAAGCAAACAATGAAGTCCTATCGGACTCAACGAGTGGGAGAATTGCGCGCAAAGTCATATACTTCTCTTCCAAATTCCTCCTGCCTATCCCAAACCCCGAACAACGACTACCGTATCCCGCTCAACGACCTATTGGAAGACGTGGGAGATCGCATCGATGAGTCTACTACGGGCGAAACGACCGACATTTCGACATTAGCCAGTTCGTCTGGCGGCCGTAGAGGCTCTGCTCCTCACAACCTGCCTTTGCGCCATTTGTACATCGAAGGTGAGCACGTCGGTGGGCTCGCACAACTACGTGCCCCTAAAATGCGTAACCCAGGCGCAGAGTCACCAACTACTGTCCGAAGCGGAAATAGTGCGCAGCGAGCATTAGCCTTGCAGCGTTCTAACAGTAGCTGTGCGATTCGTTCGCCCATTTCAGACAAATCAATGGCCCCCATAGCAAGAGACGTGCGACGCTCATCTCGTGGCCGTCCAGAGTTGAATCGTCTTACCACGACCATCCCGAATAGCACCTCAAATGCCGGGGCTGGCATTCTTGATCGAACCACGGCCTGGCTCGGTTCCCTGCCTAGGCCTGGTGGAGAGCCCCCGAGGGACATGATGTTCAATCGTAACGCTGAAGAATTTGGCCCAGTAGGACTGCTCGCAGCTGGCCAGCAAAGGAAGGATCCTACCAGCAAGATCCTGTGGCCGTGAATACACGGCCTCTGACTTGGCGCGAGATTTCGGGATATTCATTATGGCACTGTGTTATCTTTTGGAGTATTAGGGACCGGCCGGAAAAAGAACGGAAAAGCGCCTTCTTGTTGGATAGAGAGTGTTGTTGGATTGGTTTGATTTTTTTACTTGCATTGGAAAAAATTAGCTTTGGGACGGCCAGATTGTGATTATTAGCAGTATGAATACCTTTTATGCATCTATGTGTCCAATTTATAATTACACGCCGACTACCAGAGGCTCAAGACTGTTGCATTACTACATGTGTTGTGTGTTGTTGCCTTCTCTCATCACGTTAATAGAGCTTCTTCCCTAAGTAGCCAAGTAGCTTCCCGCAATATGACCGTGTCCTCAACTTCCAATTGTCTCAACAACACAACTCCATTCATGTCCGACACTCCATGCGCAGCAAGCTCAGCTCCAGGTCTTGAACCTCATAATACGTTCTACAGTATCTCCAGCTCAAGAAGCATTGTGCGCCCCGGCGCGCCATCAGATTCGCACTGATCTTCCGCCCACATCTCCCTCTCCATCACACACCACCCACCTAAACCTCCACCGACACCACCCACACGATGCACACCTCCGGCTTTTCACACACGCCCGTCTCGCGCATCCTCGTCTTCTACATCATCGCCTCCGCCCTCCTCGTCAGCCTCACCGACAACCGCCAATACATCTTCATCCTCGTCGACCGCCACCTGTGGGGCTACCACCAGTTCTGGCGCCTGCTGACCTGGCAAGCCGCATATCTGAACAGCGTCGAGGTGATATGCGCCGTATGGACGGTGTATGGGCTCAGAGTCGTGGAGAGGGGTTGGGGGAGTAGGAAGTTTATGGTACGGTTGCATGCTCACCCTCCTTTCTAACGCACCGCTCGTATCGGGTTATATTATATATAGATACTGACAACGAACTCACAGAGCTTCATCCTAACCACCCTCCCATACACAACCCTTCTCCCCCCTCTCCTCACAGCCCTCATCCTCCGCCCCCTCACTCTCAACTCAATAAACCTCCTCCCCGCCGGCCCTACACCCCTCATCTTCGCCCTCCTGGCCCAATACCACGCTTCCGTCCCCGCGACATTCAGATACCGCCTCCTCACGCGCCGGCCCCCATCCACATCCACATCCACATCCACACAACCCTCCTCCTCCCCGCCAGCATCCCTAACACTAACCTCCAAATCCCTCTCATACATCTTCCCCCTCCAACTTGCCCTCTCGCAACTCCCTGGCTCTGCGATCGCGGCGGCCGTGGGCTTTGCGGTGGGGTATGCTTGTAGGAATGAGGTGTTGCCGGGGGGGAGTTGGCGTGTGCCTGGGTGGGTTGTGGGTGAGGAGAGGAGTGTGGAGAGGGCGCGGTTTGAGGGGTTGAGGAGGAGGTTGGAGTTGGAGCGGGAGGGGGACGGGAGGGGGACTGGGAGGGATGGAGAGGCGGATGGGGATGGGGATGCGAGGAGGAGGACGCTGGGCGGGTTGGTGGCGGAGCAGTTTCGGGGTGGGGTTTAGGGGGTTGATGAAGGTGGGGAGGGGAGGGAAGAGGAGTGGTGGTGGTGTCTTGCTTGTGAGTATGCTATTGAGGTATATGTATACGTATTATTCATGCCTCTGGCATGTGTCTTGTGCATGCCAGTATGTAAAGATACACTATATTTACAAGTCGCGTCTACGAGACGCTCGCTGCTCAAAGCCTTTGTTCCTCAGGCCGAGCCGTCATGTTCGTCTGTCAGTATACCCTCTGATTACATGCTCTTTGACTGGACTGAACTGAACTGAACTGAACCGAAGGAAGTGTCCTGTTCAACCCTCCGAACGTCCCCCTTGAAGGCATATCTTCCTCGTTCTACGCACCTCTCTTCTTCCAGATTTCCATTTCGCCTCACGGACGGATATAGATCCTCTCTCCTTTGTGAAGTATTTAGTGTTTCGTACTTAGTTTTGAGTTTTGAGTTTTGAATGTGGAGTGCCATCATCGCTGCTGCTGTTGGGCATGTGTATGTCGAGCGAACGATTGATGGGTTGGGAGAATCGAATTCTTGGCTTATGGTAGTGGTGCCTATCGTGCGGTGCGTAGGTGGGTATCATGGAAGTTCGAGTTTGAGTAATACTTGTGTTAAAAGTTGTAATGCTGTCGAGTGTTGCGTTCGATGTGCTTGCTGCTGGCTCAGAGAACCAAGAGCAAGACCAGCAAGACAATCAACACGGCGATGAGCAGTCCTATACAACAACTCGACCAGCGATCTGTGTAATACACTCTGCGTCAGCCCAGTCCAGCACCACAAACTCCCCCAAAAAACCATACATACCCTCATTATGCCGAATCACCCACCCGACCCGCTCCAACCCACTCGCCAACTTCCCACCCACCCGATCAGCCACAACCTCGACCTCCTCCAACATCCCCCGCTGCTCCTCCAGCTCCCGACCCATCGAATCAGCCTGCTGCCGCAGCGTACCCACCGTGTGGAACACCGAGTCCAGCGTGCTATCCTGCGCTTGCATAATTTCTAGCTGTTGCTCTTGTTCGAAGCCTTCGTATGCGTCTCCATCTGCGTCTTCGTCCTCGCGGTCAAAGGACGACGGGTCGGGCAGGTTACTACTACTCCCTACACCACCGGTACCAGAAATCCCATCCTGCATCCCGTCGACCTCAAGCCCGACGCGCCGCACGAACTCGCGCCGTCGGGCGAGTTCATCGGGCGCGATGCCATACCGTGCGGGGGCTTGCTCGACGGCGGACACGGAGGCGAGGAGGTCGTGTAGGTCGCTGGTGAGGTCGGCGAGGTGGGACGAGAGGTCGGTGCGGGCGGAGGTGAGTTCGGGGGTTGTGGTGTTGGGGGATCGGGTGGTGGTGGTTGTGGTGAGGATGCGCTGATAGGAGGAGTAGAGGGTGCGGGTTGTGTGGAGGAGGGTGAGGAGGTCGGCGCGGGCTTGCGGGTAGGGGTCGGCTGGGGGTGGCATTGTTGTGTTTTTGGAGATGGAGATGAGGGTGAGGATGATGATGTTGGAGTGAAGATGGAGGAAAGTGGTTTGGGAGCGGGGATGTATGGATGGATACGGAGCCTCGCCCGATATTGTGTCGCGTCTTCCGGCCCGCGATAGTTAGATATTTTTTTATGGTGCGTTCGTTCCGGGTGTTGTGTTTAAGGCGAGAGTAATAACGGTCGCGAGAGCATATGCTGTGATATGACATGCCGATAGGACCAGAAAAAGCGCTGCCTCTGCCAGCAGGATTCGACGACGTGGACTCGTACGTGGACTCGTTGCTCCATTTTGGGACGTCGTCATGGCTTCTGCAAACCCTGTGCGGCGGCGTGCACATTCTCGACTTCTTCACGCGGGACCCGGACATCTACTCGCAGATCCTGCCACAGGATTGGCGGGACTGGTTCGAGAAGCAGGAGGACATCATGCCGATTCTGGATCTCTTGATGCGTGATGACCTGGGTGTGCATCTTCAGTCTGCGAGTGGTTGTGATGGTGGGGAGAACGTGAAGACTTGTTGGCAAGGGGGCCCACCGCCGGCGTCGCTTGTCGAGTATATCGCTGATGTGCGTCGACATCTCCTGGACCGCCGGTTTGAGCCCTTGCAAGCACCACCGCCTACGAAGCCGGATGTCAGAATGCACAAGCATGGCATAACCCTGCAGATCGCGGTCGGCATGAAAGACAAGAAAGTCCACGAGGTCGACAATTTTGCTAGATATGTGGACAGACTGACTGCGGATATTGCCGCGAGTAAGTCGCGCAACATCACGCATCTTGTCGACTTTGGATCGGGGCAGAACTATCTCGGCAGGGCGCTGGCGAGCGAGCCGTATAACAAGCATCTGATTGCGGTAGAGAGTAAGCCGCATAATATCGAGGGCTCAAAGATCAAGGATATGCGCGCGCAGAGGTCGAGGAAGCCGGTCGTTATTGTGAACAAGAAAGCTCACCGCACCGAGCGCTATGGTTTGAACGCGAGGAATGGCTACAAGAAAGGGGAGACTCCGAAGCCATTGCGTGAAGGTCTTGCAGAGAGTGCTTCCCCGATAACTGAACCTACTCCAAATGTCGCTCCAGAGCACGCAAAGATGTACAAGGAGGCCTCAGACAGGGGGCAATCAGCAACAGATTTGACAAGGGGGCCGGTGAGGGCAAAGTTGGACATCCCGCAGGAGGGCAAGGGCACGACGCAGTATGTCGCGCACAGGATAGAGGATGGAGATCTGTCTGTGGTGATAGACCAAATCGTAGACACTGACCAGCTTCCTGATGCCACCAAAGACATGTCCTCTCTCGCGATCACAGATTCCATCTTAGCAGAGACCAAGGCCCAAGAACCCAACCTCATGACAATATCCCTCCACTCGTGCGGAAACCTGCTCCATCATGGCCTCCGCACCCTGACCCTCAACCCGAAAGTCAGCGCTGTCTGCATGATCGGCTGCTGCTACAACCTCGTTACAGAACGCCTCAGTCCTCCCTCATACAAACTCCCTTCCCTTCGATCCAACCATCCTCGCCTCATCTCGACATCAAATGCACGCGATCCCCACGGTTTCCCCATGTCAACCCGCCTCGCAACCTACAAAATGCCTCCCCTTGACCTCCCCAAACACATCCTCACCAACCCCGCCATGACAGACGGCATCGACGACATATCTTCCCTTCCCCGCGGCGAAGGCATAAACCTCAACATCACCGCACGTATGATGGCCGTGCAAGCCCCTCAAAATTGGGGCCCTGCCGACAGCGACGCCTTCTTCACCCGCCACTTCTACAGAGCCCTCCTACAACGTATCTTCCTCGACCTAGACCTGATTCCGGCCCCGATACCAACAGCATACACAATGTGCTTTTCCAAGGACACACCCGCGCACGACCGCGCTTCGCAGAATCGTCCGCCGCGCTCACCCGCGGGCAGCGGCAGCGGCGGCGACCCCATCATCATCGGCACGCTCAAAAAGGCAGCATATGCGTCCTTTGTCAGCTACGTGCGTGCGGCAGGTGAGAAGTTGGCCGGCACGCTGACGGCGTACGACCACCACTCGGCGCCCAACCCGGCGATCGCAACTGGTCTGGCAGCACTGACGGACGAGGCGATTCTGGATTACGAGCGGCGGTATGCGCATCGCAAGCGGCAGCTGAGCGTGGTGTGGTCGCTGATGGCGTATTCGGCGGGGGTGGTGGAGGCGATTATGGTGGTGGATCGCTGGGCTTGGTTGCGGGAGCAGGAGTGTGTTGGGGAGGCGTGGGTGGTGCCTGTGTTTGATTATGCGCTGAGTCCGCGCAATTTGTGTGTTGTTGGGGTGAAGAAGTAGCTTGGTATGGTGTGCATGCGTACGTGCATCTGGCAGCTGGGTTGTAGGATCTGTCGTCTACGTCTGGGGGTTCTTGTCGCGTTCATCACCATACGTTTCACTGGCAACCATACATACATACACGGCCTAGGCATGATATTGATATCTAGCGGGTACGGCATCGGATGTACGCCCACGCCTCTCCCACTTACTCGGGATGATACCTCTCACACACTGCAGTCTCGAAATACGCACTTCCTTCGCAAGTCCTTGTCGCTCCAATCGCCCCGTCCGTCATACCACCCCGCGTGATGAACCGAAGACGACGCTCCACAGCCTTGCCCTCCACCTCCCACTCGTATGTAATCCAGCCACACGAAGTGAAATAGCTAGCGTCTTCTCCGTCCCATAATCACGATCAACGCCAAACTCTATCTATCTACGACAACTCCAGCAGCAGTCCCGGCTGGCAACGACCGTCTCGAGCCCTTCTGGTATAAACAAAGAAGATTCTCCATTGTATTCTAGTATCGAGCCCCTCTTCGACGCAGTTCGGGGTGTGTTATCGACATTGGCGTCATTCCGAAGGCTATCAGCGCCTTTGAGGATGAATGAATCGTTATAATTTCAAGACGAATCGACACCCATCCGGACTGTACATATTGTGGCACCGGGCAAATAGTCTCTAAACTCGACGAGCTCCTGGTATTTCCAGGGTAGCCTCTGTTGAGGAATACAGTATGTAGAGCACGCAAGCAACAGGCAAGGAACGGCAGTACTCTGTCTACTGCGTGGTAATGGCTGGTCTGATAATAATCACTTGTTGTCTCAGTGTCAAGTTGTCGATGTACCTGCGCGATAATGCCATGATAGCTATAACATTGCAGCTCGTTACCCACGCCACCCGCACCCCCTTGCATAGACAGATGCCGGTAAAGCAGGCGCATAGGAGAGCACTTAGGAGACCGCTCGCTGTCGATGGGTTTCAGGTTTCCGTAAGGGATGATGGAAGTGATAGCTCTTAGGGTTGATCCGCGCAGGCTCCGGAAGTCCGGGTCACATGCCGGCAGGATGTATGAAACGGAGCTTGTCCCCATCGGGATAACGGCTCGGCAGCGCTTTGAGTTGCGTCTCTTCGACCTTCCATTACCATAAATCCTTGTTCTCTGCTGTCTCAATTTACTTCATCGGCCATCGAGCCTCCTTCCGCTGTTCTCTGTACACAGCCCCCGAGTACAGGCTTCATCCTGTCTCGTTCGAGCGCTCTCAGCCATCGTCTCATTCGTCTACCATCGCCGCAAAATCTTCTTTCCAGCCCGTCTATCGTATCACTTTCGAATCGTTCTTCGGTCATGAAACGGAGACTTCCTACTTCTCATTGGTGTCTACGGTTTCCATCAGGACCTGATTAGGATCCAGCTATAGTCGAAATCACTGTCTGTTATATGTCCAGTCAAGTTGGCTTCTTTGTGGATTGCGACAAGTCACTTATGTGTTCAGAAAGTGGCGTTCCCAGTCCACTTTTCTCCACTCCTGTTTTCTTTACATATATCCACGCCTGGTGCCAGGATGTCGTTGTCTTCCCTTCACGCGTTTTCCTCACATATCGACGCCGCAGGGCTGGACACAGCCATCGATGCCAGCTTTCTTTGGCCGACGAGCGAGGATGATGATGATGCAACAACGCTATCAGAGTCTGGACGTTATTATCTGCCTGCAACAGTCACCACCCAATGATTCGGCAGCCTAAACAATGGTTGACCTTGAACAAGTCACTACGGCTCGCCCAACTCCTCTAGCAGTACTGAGTCAGTGGGATAGCAGATCAAGTTGCGAGGTCCCAATATACAGCAAGAAGGAACAAACACGGGAATAAGTACACCCGGGCTGTTTCAAGGCCTGTCCAGTGCCACACAGCATCAGCCTTGTATATCTTGTACGATCCATAAGAGACAAGATCCAAGCGACCCCTCAGGCTTTCTCCGGCAGCTATTAGATCGAGTGGCATCTCACTTTCTAGCTTGAGTAGTCGCGCCATGAGTAAGTCTCTATTTTATCTAGACATATATATATCTATATATATACACACTTCCGCTACTTCAGCCCCAATCTGATTATTATGTTATCCTATATTACCCTTCTCCCTTGATGGCATTTCGTCCCGTGCAAACTGCTCATCATTGTCCGAAGTTTCCTCAGCACTCGGTCCGACTACAATCATCAGTCGACAATGCTATCGAGTCCCCTTGTCGTTTGGTTCCTCCTTGCCTACTACACTAGCTTAGCTTATGGCGAGTCCCTCAAAGAAAGCGATCTGACGGCAGAATCGTCTAGTCGTCCGTTCTCAACCTTGACCATCTCTCTATCAGGTCAAGGTGTGTGGCCAATCGACCAACAAGCAGCCAGCGGATATTCGGAATCGTCGAGCTCAGACAGCTCTTCTTCAGACGACAGTACTCCTTACTCCAAGACGCCTGTTACCCCGCCGTCGACCATCTCATCGCCATTCACCCAGGATATCGGCCCTTCTTCTTCTTCGTCGTCGTCTTCTTATTATTCTCCTTCTCCTCCTCCTTCTCCTCCTCCTTCTCCTCCTCCTTCTCCTCCTTCTTCTTCTTCTCCTTCTCTTTCTTCTTCTCCTCCCTCTCCTTCTTCTCCTTCCCCTTCTTTTCCTCTCCCTTCTTCTTCTCCGTCTTCCTTTTCCAGCTTTGACACACTATCGTCGAATTCTCTGGTAGCCGAAAGCTCATGCTGCATTACTACCGGTGTAAGTTCTACATCAGCGATGCCATCCACCGCCAGTTCGTCAGCACGCGTAGCAGGGTCATCTTTTGGCAATAGCCCTGAGGAGACATCACAAGCTTTGGGTGGCGCCTATAGTTCCACCAGGATAGTGGACGGGGTCCCGACTATGGTGGAAGGTACCAGCACGGCACCCGACATAACTCCTCCTCCTGCTGTCCCTAGTGGGCCATTACCGTGGGGTCGAGTCGCTATTCCTATCGAAGTTGAGATTGACGGCATCAAGTACATGCTTCCCATCAATCAGAGTCAAAAGTTTGACCACATTAACAAAGACAACAAAGTTATGCTTTTAGAGCTCTCCCACGATGAAGTCAAGATCACTACGGATCCGGAGGATGGTCCTCAGAAAAGAGAAACAACCGCTATCTACTCCATTCCGCAGGATATTGGGGATGGAGACGTCTCTATCAATCCAAAGAGCGGTAGTGGGCCTACAATCAAGGCTCACCGGGGCCACAAGTCCAATAAGCACAAGAGTTCTCTCTTCGATGCACTCAAGTCGCTCACGGACACGGTTGGCAAGGTTGTGAGTAATGCAAACAGCGTGGTGGACTCTGCAAAAAAGTTGATTGAGGACGATTTCAAAACCCCAAGTCTACAAGACCAGGCGCTGACGTCGATCGATGAGCTCATCCAAAATGCCGTAAATTTTGCAGAGGACACAAGTCAAATGGCAAGTGATGCGAGTTTCGAATTGGTTGAACTGGGAACCATGAACGCTCCAGCTACCAAAGCATTCAACGCCTACGAGGGGAGCACATGTATACTCAACCAGCTCCGTCCAGTCCAGAACATCATGAAGATTTTAAAAGGTACGCCTGGAAACCCGGCCGCGCTGGATATATTTAAACATATCCTCAGGCGCACGGTGACAAAGCCTGTGGCAGGATTGCTGGTATTGAGCGGGTCTATCGCCCTATTACATCCCTTGGCCACACAGACGTACGATGACACAATTCCACTCTCAAATATGGTGGGTAGCTCAAGCTATACATCTTCAGCCGCTACCTCGACCGCCAAGCCTACGGGGAAACGATCTCTGCACACCATCTTCACGAAGGACGGAACTCCTTATGAAACCTATAAGGCTTTCCTTGAGGGACTTCCGGACACTGTGCAGGTCAGCACGGACCAAAGTGAATTTCCTGATCCGCAGTGGCAGGTCTTGGTCATTAGTCTTACAGATCAGGAAGCCAAAGATATTGCAGGCCATCCAATCATACAGTTGCTAGTAAAAAAAACAGACCATATCGACGACCCAGTAATGGACGACTTCGCGGACTTCTCGGCGGACTTCTCGGGTCCCGACCTCTCACAGCTAAATAAACGAGCTCCTCCACTGCGCCCGCTTCTTCCTAACACGATGCTGAGGAGGTCCTCTGCGCCCAATCATCTCAAGATGCTTGCCCAAAAACAGCCAGGAGACTTGAACAATCCCGGCTATCTATACGACAACCAGCTCGGCCTGGGAACCAACGTGTACGTATTAGATTCAGGGTTTGATTATAATCATCCGGAATTTGCCCAGGGTGATCGAGATGAGAAGCCCAAGTTCATGGTCGTGCCGAACCGCTATGCCCTTGGTGTCATACCCGGCGCGAACGCCAAAAGGCAACGCTGGGCCCCCGAAGACTTGCGTGACTGGCTCATTGTCACTACCGAGCCACGATACCCGGGTGATGAGGTTGGATATCAGGGCCACGGCACCGGTATGGCAGCGGGTGCAGCAGGTCTGCTCTTAGGAGTAGCGCCCCGAGCGAACCTATACTGTATCAAAATATCGAATGCCATTCTAGATGACTTTGATAACGTACCCGGTGTTCGTAGGGGTATTTATTACAAGGCGGCATCTATACAGGCTGAAGCCCTCAACTATGCCCTTGAAAGAGTTCTCAATAATGTATTGGCCACTGGTAAACAAGGAAAGGCAGTCATCAGCCTTTCCGCATTCACTGTACGATTCCACACGAACTCAGGACCGAATGTACGACAGAGACAGCTGTATGAGAAGCTATGGAACCATTGGACGCCGCTGCTCGAACGTCATGAAATCTTGTTAGTCGGAGCGGCATCAAACGGAGGATTGAATCCGGACCCCAGAAAACAATACGTCGAAAATTATCTGCCTCCGGGGGCCGAGAGGGTCAATAATGCTATACTAACGGTCGGTGCGGTCGATCTCACTGGCAAGTATGCGAGTTTCACTTCCAGGGCGAGACCCGGTGGCTTGGCGCAGGTTCGGATCCATGGTCCGGGCAGAAACGTACCATATGCACGATCGGTCATGCGCTTAGATTCCTCGATCGCTCGACTCGTAGATGAAACAAGCGGAACGAGTATTGCAACGGCTTTGATCAGCGGACTGGTGGCGTACTACATGTCTCTGCCGAGTGTGTACCATACCCTCAAGAGCAATACGGCCGATCCACGGTCCATGGCCGTAAAGTGGAAGCACTATCTACTTGATCATGCACATGAGCTGCTGACGGATCCCAACAATAAGTTCACTTATCCGCCGCCTCCCGTACCCCAGGATGTTGATTATCCAATCCTGGTAGGGTACAACGGGGCTGCGAGCTTCGTCTGTAGTTTCATAGGTGGACCCCTCAGGGGTATACCCAAGAAGCGCCAACTCGATCACACGTTCAGCAGCTTTCACGGGTCTTCTCTGGCTGGGGAGTTGGATCAAGCTGACTCATGGGAGAATGTGAGGAGAGAGTGAGTCTTTTATTTTGTTACCACAAGACGTCGTCGTCGTCGTCGTCGTCATCATCATCATCATTCGTAGCCTGTTTAACAGAGCCTTTCTGCTGACGCGCGTTCGTTGCAGTGACATCAGCACGACGATCACCATTGAGGATGGGGTGATCAAGAACCCAGAAGCCATCGACTGGCCGCTACAGTGCGACAGGACTGAAACCGGCACCATGTCCATGTCTCCGGCTTCGACCGGGTCAAGAACACAAGTGTCGACAACAGCCATGATGTCTCACGGTGCATCGGCTTCTTCACCTTCCAAGTCTCCGTCATCCGGCATCACAACGATGGTGACCCCCGTAGCGTCCAGCGGAAGTAAGCTGTCGTCCGGAGCATCCAGTGCAAGCAAGATGTCGTCGTCCGGCGGCGCGACAAGCAACCCTTCCACCAAGAAGAAAACCACAGCCTCACCCACGCTCTCCACTCCCACCCCGACCGAACCCTCCCCATCATCCGAACAGGAAACCCCAACCATAAACCCAACCCCAGTCGTCACCCACTGCGAACCCAAAGTCAACTGCGCCGCCGAAGTCCAATACCACTTCCTCACCGACGCCGCAGACGACATCTGCGACCACGACCTCGCGCGCGAGAACCCGCTCTTCAACCCAACCTCCAAACCCATCACCCGAACCGTCACCGACCCAGACACAAGCATGACCTTCAACATCACCGTCTCCTGGATCCCCGGCTGCACGGCCGAGAAGGCCCACTTCCACGACTCCATCGACTGCTCCCGCGCCCTCCTCGCCCCCTACAACCTCTGCCTCGCCGGCGCAGACGACAACAACGTCGGCGGCTCCGCCACCTCCGGCTGCGTCCGCTACGACGTCGCCGTAGACTGCACCCCCGACGTCCCCCGCTTCATGCCCACCTGCAAGCCCTCCCTGAACTGCCCAGGCGGCATCAACATAGCCAGGGGCTGGTGGCAGGACTCGCGCGCGGCATGGTGCGACGACATCAAGGGCACCCGCATGCACCCGGGCGACCCGCCCTGGTTCCGCCGCTACGCCAAGCTCGGCGGCGAGTACCAGATTGTCTTCCGCGCCGACTGGGTCAAGGGCTGTCGCCTGCTCGAGAGCCAGCCGATCAGCGAGACGACCAACCCGGACTCGCTGTACGGCCACGTGAATCTGTGCGAGAAGATGCTGGATGCGGCGGACGAGGAGTGTTCTGACGGGAATGATTTTGCTGGGTTTACGATGCTGGATCGTTGTGTCAGGGTGGAGATGATGGGCAAGTGCTGTTACGGCAAGGAGCAGTGTGAGAAGGGCGATCCGCTGTATGGGAAGGAGGAGCCGGATTAGGATGGGGATGCGATATATTAGGTTGGGGTGAGACCTTGGGGCTTGTTTGGAGGATTGTTAGGAGCCTGTTTTGCTTAAGTTGGACGGATGGATAGGGACGCTCGTTTCTTTGCACATTCTTACCCTCTCTCGCGGTCGGCTGTAAAGTAGCAGTTTTTGTATTTCGAAATCTCAGTAGGCACGCACTCTCACACACACTCACACACACTCACACACACTCACACACACTCACACACATCTATTATACCTATCTATACCTACACCTCTCCTCTCCTCTCCTCTCCTCTCCTCTCCTCCCTTCTCCTCTCCCCTATATACATAAATACATACATACCCACCCACCCCCCAACTCACCCACCAACTCACCAACCGACAAAGCACCACAAAGCACCCCAAACCAAACCCAACCCACGTCCACCACACCATACATAGACCGAGACCAGACACACACCGCCAAGAAAACAAAGTCGCCATCACATCGTAGTAGCATAAGTATGTATAGATAGATATAGATGTAGCCAAGTATAGCCAGCTATAGCCAAGCATAGTCAAGCATAACCACCCAGCTATAGCCAGCTATACCACCCACATATCCCACCAACCAACCAACCACCCAGCTCTATATATAGAAAAGTATAGTAAGTAGTAGTAGTAAATAGGGATAAAGCTCGTCTATGATTATATAATATACCCATACCCATACCCATACCCATCCATCCATCCATCCATCGACGCGTAATATAGTTAGTAGTATATATATACATATAAAAATCTACTTTGTAAATATACTAGCTAGATATATATATATATATATACAAGAAACAGGCTAGCTACTACGTACGACGTGGTTAGATGTAGATAGATATAGGTGGGATACGGCGGCCAAGTGTGCTTAGTCAATCAAGTATATATAAGAAAGTGGGATAGAAGATCGAAACTGTATATATATGTCTACTTACCTACTTACCTACTATGATATAATAGGTATACCGGACTTATACTATGCTATACTTGATAGACAAGGACCAGGTCAGCCATCACGACAGCACCGCACAACGACACGACAGGGCAGACAGCAAGGACAGACGTCGTCGTGAATCAGGAACTTTTTGCTATTAAACTACAGTTCGTACGCTACGTACGAGGTACCTATGGTGCGTTACAACACCGCGTAACCAAACCGCCTTCTACCCATTACCCCCTAGCGGACCGCGCAAAACACACCCCAGTCAACACCAAGACCGTGTTGCGCTCCGAGGAGCGAGAAGCGGTCGACGCCAGGCTCCGAATTCGCCAGCCAGCAACGGCAACATGTTATGCAAAAGAGAGAACAAGCGGGAGTGCCACGCCGCCTCAGTCACGGAGCCAGGCGCGACGCTTCTCCTCCTTCTTGGCCTTGCGCTTCTCCTTGAATGCCTTGACTTCCTCCTTTGTTAGTCTCTTGTTTGCCCGCTCGGCGCGCAGACTGCGGCCATCATGAGCGTTTGCGGCAGCCTCAGCATCAAAGTAGGCCTGTTGCTGGCGCTTGCTCTTGGCCTCGTCGTTGTAGTTCTCCGGGTTGAGGTCGGCGCGCTGCCACTTGCCGGTGAAGCGGTTGAAGCGGCCAGTCGCGGCGTAGGCGGCAGCAGGGTCAGCACCAGCAGCGATGGCGGCTTGTACGTCGGCTTCACGCTCGCGCACGGCGGCCTCTTCGGCGTCAGCCTTGGCATAATCGGCGTTGGGGTCGTAGGAGCCATGGATAGCTGGGTTGTAGCGAGGGCGGTCGGGCTCCGGAGAGGCGGCAGAAGAGGTTGCGACATCTGTGCCAGGCGCGCCGGCATAGCCCTTGTAGTTGGCATTTACGACAGTGGTCGAGGCCTCTGGCACGCGAGGGTTCTCCCACTGATTGACGCCGGTGAAGCGGTTGTGGTAGTACCAGGCGCCGGCATTGTAGTCCCAGGCAGCTTCCCAGCCATCATCCTCTTGAGGCGGTGCTTCCTCAGGGAGTGGTGGCGGTGCGTCTTCAGCAGGGAGAGGAGGATTCACAGCAGCTGGGACAGGTTCCTCGGGCAGAGGAGGACCATCTGACGACGACGACGACGAGGTCTTGTCGATCTT
The DNA here is from genome assembly GCF_010093815.1 of Pseudovirgaria hyperparasitica. Taxonomy (NCBI): domain Eukaryota; kingdom Fungi; phylum Ascomycota; class Dothideomycetes; order Acrospermales; family Acrospermaceae; genus Pseudovirgaria; species Pseudovirgaria hyperparasitica. The sequence continues at coordinate 687,344 of NW_022985566.1, forward strand.
TTCGATCTTGTCGTCCCTGACAACTACATCTGGAGCTGTCGCAGAGGTCTTCTCGGCCGTGTCGACATCAGGCGCGATCACAGAGGTCTTCTCGTCCTCGTTGACATCTGGCGGAGCTGCAGTGCCAGAGACGAGCTCGGCGTCAGCACCAGCAGGCGACTTGGCCATGTCGAACGTTCTAGGGACGAGTTAATACATTGCTAGCAACATATGCTCGACACTGCCGTGCCATGATCTACCGTATGTATATAGTGTGAATGATAGGTTGCAGTCAATGAATGTGCGTAGGTTGACACGCGCGGTGTGTGTGGTGTGGAGGTTTGGAGGATCGAGGCTGAACGGAGTTGAACGTGGGCGAGTCCGTTGTGCGAGGGCGCTAGCGTGCCAAGAGTCACGAGACATGACCGATCCGGGCGTGTTGTCATGGGCACAATCTGCACAAATACATTCAATAACAATACACATTATGATGTCACAAGTAACTCTGTAGTATCTGATAAGATTGTGTTGTCGTAGAAATGTTTGTTAGTTATCGAGGACCACGTGACTCCATCCATGATGATGATGGCCCAAACGCCCGCAAACGCCAATAATGTCCTCCATATAAGCACCAAATGCCACAGTGAGCATGTATATTCCCAACGCCGAAGCCTCTGAGCATGCTCGCTGAAAACAAGAAGAAAATTCGGGCCCATCGTCATCAAGACGCATGAAGCACCAAAAACGTACGGACACGACTACGACGTGTTACGACAGGGATGGATCGATGCACATCATCAATCGATCACAGCTCAGACTCGGTAGAGCCCGACGTCTGCGTCTGGAGCGAGGGCTGCGACGGCACGCCGTCATTCTCGGATCGTCTCCGTGCAGACTGGGTTGCAATCTCCATCTGCTCCTTTGTGTGCTTGTGCATTACGCTATTGTGCACGGTTAGCCAAAAGAAGAGACGAGTGCATGTCATATATGACGTGACGTACCGAGAGTAGCGCGACATGGCAGTGTGCGGATCCGAGAGGTCATACTGGTTGTTGAAGTTGTGCTGGGCAGTCATGGGCTCGGAGAAGCTGCCGTTGACGTAGACTGAGTTTTGGCCTTGAGGCATTGTGAAGGTGTTTGATATGAGGGATTGTTGATGGTGTGGGATATGTGAGATGAGTGAGTGAGTGAGTACTGTATCGATCGGCCCGGTAAAGAAGAGTGTGATTGAGTGAACTCTGGTGGAGGGATGGTGGATACAGGGAATGAAGAAGGAAGATATGGGATTGTAGCAAGTATATATCTGAGAATGGTGGGAAAGCTGGTAGAAGCTGGTTAGCTGGATCAGAAAACACGGGCGTGGGCAGGACGATCAAATATCAAGCTGCTGCATACTACATACATCCATACACAACTGAAAGGCATGGAAAGAATGGATATGGAGTAAGCAACAGGGCCCCACGATTCACGGCTCTGGAGATTGAGCCAGCAATCGCAGACTTCCCATTGGCTGAAAGTCGTGCTGAGAGTGCTGACTCGACCGCACTAGTCGGGATGTAGCTGCCTACTTAGCGGCGAACGTAGGGATGCGCCGGATGAGGCAGGACCCTGCAGATCTTTGGGCGTTTTGGCGCCACCACAAGGCAGGAACGACGTCGCGCCAAGCAGCCACCGCGCAGACCTCAGAACGTACACCGCAGATCCCAGAACGTAGGACGTAATTGCTGCCTCCTAAGGCTCGCCATCCTCTCTCTACCCATCTCATCCTGCATACATATACGGACTACCGCTTCATCTAGGCCGGCCACCACTAAAGCTCTTTTGAGAAGAAACCTACGCTACTGTATTCCTTTCATGCAGGAACGGACGGACGTTTTGTCGTGCTCGAGTCAGCTCGTTTGGCGGCGTATGGCATGGCCTGTCTTGGATGATAGGAAAACAAGACTAACCATCATCATCATCATCATCATCATCATCATCGTCATCTTCCATCACCAGCATGCTTGGTACAACACTGCGTCATGAGCAATATATGCACGCACGTCTTGCCAGCTAGCCAGCCGCATCAATCCTACACTGGATGCTCGCGGCGACCCCTAGGCCGTCAAGTATCTAGCAGCAGCAAGTATATGTATCACACAGTTCATAGCCCTGGTCACATTCATACCTAGCCATAGCCATACCCAGCCATCGCAATAGTGCATACAAGCCAGGGCCCATGGGAATTTCAAAGATTTCGATTGCACAGGGGATAGATTACGCGAAGGAGGCGGAGGAGGCGGACGGTGGAGCCAATCGTCGCTCGTCATCTCCCAATCTTGCGTTTTGCACTTCTGCGTTCTGCGTCATACCCGTATGCAGGGTCTTGCAGGGGGGTGTGTGTTAGTGTGTATACCTAGGAGGTGTGTGTGTGTGTGTGGATGCATCCTATATCTCCCTCTCAGGCACCTACTTCATCACTCCGCAGAGCTAATTAGTTATTGAAGCACTAATTGATTATCCCGTCAATCTATCTCTCAATGAACATCATGGCGCTGCCCGGTCCGTCATGAATTATACACACACACACAGTCCACACAGCAATACAGCAAAACAAAAACAAACCTCCCCATACGCGCCCGGACCATCTTCCCTACGTCATGGATGCAAGCGACCTTTTTGTCCGTGCCGTCTCCATGAGGTCAGTCTCAGTCTCAGTCAGTCAGGCAGTGATTACTAAGTAGGTAGTGGATCGTTACCCATCTACGTATTTGCGCGGTCATTCTACTTGTCTAGGCAGTTATCTGCCTGCTCCGTGCAAAAGTTCTACCGTCTACGTATCTTGCGTATATACAAACATACATCATAATCCCCATAATAACAAACCCACGCACGCACGTCCACATGGCAAATGACAAGCACGCACATGGTGGTATATAGTCAGAGCACGCAGAGCTCCAGTCATAGTCATACACCCGTCCGTCATCTCATCGCATCTACACTATGCTATGCGTTCATGCCCCCCATATTTAAACGATATTCCCCGTCTTCCCCTACTTACTTTATTCCCCGTATACGCCATTCCCCACCCTATGACGCTGTTCTACCAGGCATGACGTTCTAACCAGCGCCCCCCTTCCCCCCGCCCGATCAGGAAACTTTGATGAAGACAGATAGATAGATAGCAAAGGGCGTATCTATACATTCATCAGGACCAAAGCACAACACTGCCGCACGCGACATCCACCCTCTCCTTACACATAATAGTTCCAAGTTCGGTCAAGCCAAAGCAACGCACAGCAAAGTAGAGTAAAACAAAGTCCAGCTGGGATTCTTCTTGTATGTCATTTGCTGTCTATCTACACGACTAGCACTGCGCGCGAAATATGAGTCAGTCAGTCGCGCTTTACTACTGCGACTGGCCCAACAGGCCCATCCATACATCCATCCATCCATACATCCATACATACATCCATACATACATCCATACATACATCCATACATACATCCATACATACATCCATACATACATCCATACATACATCCAT